>NC_061111.1:75410407-75499005 GCF_002878395.1 Capsicum annuum
GGTGACTTTAATAGTGAATTAGTGTTTAGAAGGTGATGTTGTTGGTGTCTTTATTTGTTGAAAATGCTTAAGTGCCAGTGACTTTAATAGTCAATTAGCTTCGTTGGTGCCTTTGTTAGTTGAAAAAGCTTAAGTTTGGGTGACTTTAATAGTGAAGTAGTGTTTAGAAGATGATGTTGTTGGTGACTTTATTTGTTGAAAATACTTAAGTTTTGGTCACTTTAATAGTGAATTAGTGTTTAGGAGGTAATGTGGTTGGTGACTTTATTAGTTGAAAATGCTTAAGTTTTGGTGACTTTAAAAGTTAACTTTTGTTTAGAAGGTGAGGTTGTTGGTTACTTTAATTGTTGAAAATGCTTAAGTGTCAGTGACTTTAATAGAGAACTTTTGTTTAGAAGGTGATGTTGTTGGTGACTTTATTTGTTGAAAATGCTTAAGTGCCGGTGACTCTAATAGTGAATTAGTTTCATTGGTGCCTTTGTTAGTTGAAAAAGCTTAAGTATTGGTGACTTTAAAAGTGACTTTTTGTTTAGAAGGTGAATTGTCGAAACTATTGTTGTAGTATTTTCGTACTCAATTTTGTTGTGTATTTTGTATGTGTTGTACACTTTTGAAAATTTTCATTTATTTTTTTTCGTTGTTGTATTTTCATTTTGGTTGCTGCTGTATATTATTGTTTTGGTTGCATTCAGAATTTGGGTTTTCAATTTTTTTTTTAAATTCCCAGAAAAACCGATCACTTTTTTTTTCTTTTTTGCAGAAACCGTCCACACGTGGTCGGTTTTTATTAAATTCATAAAATTAATTTTATAAAAAAAAACGATCATACGTGGTCGGTTTTTAGTAAAATTAATTTTATAAAAAATCGACCACTTGTTGTCTGTTTATTTTTCCCTAAAATTATTTTTTCATTTAAATAGAATAATAACAAATTTTAAAAATGAATGTATATATTTTTAAAAAAATCGACCACTCGTGGTCGGTTTTTAAAAAGCTACCGCTGCTTTTCCGATCAAAAATTTTGGTCGATTTTGTGGTCGAAAAATGAAAAAAATCGACCACGTCGCATTTTTTTTAGTAGTGATACAGGACTAGAATAAGGTGGTGGTGGAGGCCCATTCCTAAACATTTTTATTGAACAAGTTGAAGAATTTCCTAGATATAGAAAGCATAAAATCCCCCAAAAAAAGGAAGAATTGCACGCATAAAATATATTATATGCAACAAATTATTTTTGATGTCTCCTTAACTTTCTGCATGCAGGCAACTATATGTAATGAACAAATTATTAACAGTTGGTCGCGTGAGCCCGTTTTAATATACAATTTATAAAGGGTTAATAAAGTTAATAAACAAAGGGAATAGAAAATTATTGTTACTATCATAAGCACGTTCAGAATTTAATGTTTATAAGTTTAGTATTCTAACCCTCTGAGTTGGATAATAACTTAATAATTACTGCTCATTAAAAATGAACTTAAAACAAATATAAGATTTGAATCAAAGCTACAAAGTGAGTTCCGTTGATTTCATATGACCAATTGACCATTATCTTGTACGTATAATTTTTATGGTTCGATTCTTTTTCGACCCTAGTCATAACGGAAGATTAGTGTATTTTTACATTTAACAGTTGCATGCATAAAAGAGACGTGAAAGGGGGTTACTGAAAATTTCATGGATTCACGTATCCTTGTCTTTGGGATCCCGTGTTTTAGGTTGGCTAGATGGATGATGTGAATTGTGAAACTTTGCTATTTGGAAGCCACTTGCAACATAGAGTTAGGTCAATTGCAGCAAGAGAGATCTTAAAGTCCACCTATATATACTTGAGTTCCAAGCTTTCAACAAGTAGTAATAAATTCTTTAACATGTTTAATGTGGAGACGATGCTTATCTCAGTTCAATTTTCAAACGTTATAATGTGATGTTGAATGATTCTCCTAATTAATGACATCATGACTTCTACCAAAAATATAAGAGCATATTAATTCCTTGGAATCATAAATGTGAATTGCGTTCGAAATATAATTAAGTAAATAGGTATGTTCTCCATGTCTAATTGTTTAAATTTTTAGATGAGATGCTCACAAACTTAAATATGGTATTAGAATAGAAAGATGTCCTAAATTCGAGTTTCATCACTGCCTGTTACAAAAAAAAAATTATGCATGTTGAATCCCATGATAAAGAATCAGGCGAACAAGGGTGGGAGGACGTCGATAATAAAATATAGTAACTAGAAGTGTGCCCTCTCTAATAAAATAAAATAAAAAAGAGATGATCGCACAGTTAAAACCATGGTCCTAATTCGGTAATAATGTGGAAGTTATATATGTCAATTTAACCGTGTGAAAGGTTAAGCTCAATTAGCATAGCTCTCAATACCTAGCAGCCTATACTTCCTCGTAGACCACATAAAACATTCCATGAACCACAAAGGAGAAAGCTCCTTTTCCATAAACAAAAATTAACGTAGGATAATTTCATTAGAACTTGTAATAGTATCCGCGCGCCTGATCTATTTCATCCATGTGATGTGATGTTATTGCCAAACGTTGATTACTTAAAGGAAAGAAAAAAGGCAAATGATAGTCTAATGCACTAAAATTCATATTATATGCGGAAACCACAAAATTTATTTTACCTAACCTTATCCGCATTTATGTTCTGTTAAATCAAAAACATTGATTACATAAAGGACTAGAAACAAAATTATTATCAAATAGAATTAACTATTCTGTTAAATCAAAATATACTTCTACAATATACACTATTATTTAAAATATCCTTATCTTCATTAAAAATGTAATGAGGTTGGCTACAAAGCATTATGGACATTTTTTCCCCAACTTTTCAGTGTTGCTACAACAGAACACATACTACACTGCTACCAGTAAAAAACATGTAAATAATATTCAAATATATAAGAAAAACAAGCTAGCCAATTGAACTTCTTACGCTGATTTTTCTCCTTAAAATAAGGTGCCCAACAATTTGTTAATTTTGGCTGCATGTCATATATATTTGGATAGTGATTTTGAAGTCTTATTTCCCCAAATCCCAACATGTCCAAATTGGATGAAAAACTTAACTTTAATTGAAATACAAAGGCAACTATTAAAAAATATTTCACTATTTTTGAACTTTTATTTATCATGAAAGTAACCCCCCACCCCCACCCCTACCCTCACCCCCACCCTCCACCAAAACCTATAAATATCCCTCTAAACTACTCTAATTCCTCATCACCTCCCATTTGATCAATTAAGCTTTTGAATCCCTCAAAAATCTTTTTAGCAACTTTGCCTTAACATATTAATCCCTAAGTAATTTTCCCTCTTCTTTTCATTTCATTCTTCAACTTATCATTAGCAGCCAATAACATTTACAATGTCCAAAATTTTAGAGCAAAAGCCAATGGCCAAACAGATTCATCGAATGCATCTTTAAGTGCATGGGGAGCAGCCTGTGATTCTACTAGCGCGGCCATTATTTACATGCCACGTGGAAGTTACTTGATTCGAAATGCATATTTCGATGGCCAAACGTGCAAAAGCAAGGATATTACCATCCAAATTGATGGGATTCTCTTAGCCCCTCTGATTATAATGTGATTGGCAATGCCGGAAGTTGGATAAAGTTCGAAAAAGTCACTGAAGTTTCTATCTATGATGAAACTTTTTATGGTCAAGGTGCTGGTCTTTGGGCTTGCAAGACCTCCGGCAAGAATTGCCCTAAAGGAACTACTGTGTGTTAAGTTTTCCACAAAAAAATGTTCTTAAATATTTTCATGAAAAATATTTTTAAATTTTACATTAAAGCTTGATGCAGGCACTGGCCTTTTACAACTCAAACAACATCGTTATCTCTGGAGTAACTGCACAAAATAGCCAAATGTTTCATATTTTGGTAGATGGATGCAATAACGTGAAGCTACAAGGAGTGAAGGTGTCTGCTCCAGGAAATAGCCCCAATAGTGATGGAATTCATGTACAATTGAAAGAAAAATTCGGAGCAAAATCAGGGTTTACCTTTTTCTATTGCAGCGGAAGAAGATGATTTTGCCACCGAAAGAATCGCTCCAAGTCAATTTCATTTCTCTTGGAAACGGAATGTAAATCCACAAACTAAATGCATACAATTTAGTGTTTTTGTTGATGCAGTCTTTTTCTCTGTGTTTCTGTTTTTGTTACACACTTTGCTGAAGAAGAAAACTCAAAATATAAGATGTGTGGGACAGTTTCTCTTTTGTAACTGTTCCCCCAAAATTCAAAATTTTTCTTTGATTTTCTTTTTTCAGATAAATGAGAAAACGGGTCGGGTCGGGTCGGGTCACATGGGTAACCCATGACCCGAAATATCCAACATCTCCCACTTCACACATGGTGGACAAGACCCGAGCTAGTACTACATCAACAAGACAAATTCATACAATAAATAGTTCGTGCGACCTGTGAGCATCACGAGCTTTACCTTTAAGGTTTTATAAGCTACATTTAGGAATCCAATCACATGTGGAAAAAATTCTCTATAAATATGAGATACTTAACTCACAATACCCTAGACATCATTCCCTACTTTAGTAGTTACTCATCCTCTTAAAAAGGTGAACTCGAGTTCATGATTAATTTTATATACACAATTACACTTGACTCTTATATGGTTAGTGTAATAGTCGGCTTGTATAAACAACTTAATATATTCATTTTAATCATCTTTTCTTTCAACTCGAATCTATCTATTCCAAATCAACTGCTTTCCTAGACATGCACCGCATTGTCGAATCTTTCATGGTTATTAGTAACATGCTAAAGTAGCAACACCGATTGAAACTTCAAGAAATAGTTAAAGGTCTAAGGGTATTCCAATGAAAATTTAAAATAACTTTTAGGGTCTTACACAATTAAGAAGCAGGGATTCATTCTTTAATTAACCCATTGGTCGCTAAGCACAAGTGGTATGAAACACGTGATACGATGTTCTTACCTTATATTGGCTCATATGTCTTATTCTTTTAGCCATTCAACATCGTACAGATCTAGGTCTAGACACTTCTAAATGTCTAACCTGAGTTTCTTTCTTTAATAATCTTCAAATTCATATTCTTAGTGAAACTCACATCTGGCTTTACAAAAACAAGTTATCTTAAGGTGGAACTTTTCTCTTCACATTCCTCAATGTAAGAGGCGATTGCTCGTGTGAGAAAGCCAATCTCGCGACTTCTTCGATACACTATATTAATAAAACACATTTTCGCATGCATGTGAGGTTGAACATAAATTCAAGATTCTTATATTGATGATAATTACAATCCAGTCATCTACAATACATAAACATAATCATATCCTACGCAATCCTAGAGCCATAACATGTTTCTCAAATAAGACTCTAGATATCGCCTTAGTAAAGGGATCAACTATCATTTCTCGTGTAGGAATATATTGTAAATTTATTTCTCCACTTGCTACTATGTCTCTTATAAAGTTATACTTAATATCAATATGCTTGGTCTTGCTGTGATATTTAGGATCCTTCGTATATGTGATAGCCGCTTGACTATCACAATATAAATTCATGGGACCCTTAGAATTCTTTTTGATGTTCAAATGCTCAAAGAATCTCTTCAACCAAATAGCTTCTTGTACTGCAGATGCACAAGCCACAAATTTGGATTACATAGTTGACAAGGTTGTGCAGGTTTGTTTCTTGATTTTCCATGAAATTACACCACCATTTAGCAAGAAGGCATAACCAAAAGTTGATTTTCTATCATACCGGTCATCTGGCCAATCAGCACCTGTATAACCTCTTATGGATAAATCGGATCCACTATAGTATAGTGAATAATCAGCAGTTCCCTTCAGGTATCGAAAAATTCTCTTTACTTCTTTCCAATGATCTCTTCTAGGATTGGAATGATACCTGCTAACCAGACTTATGGCATAACAAATTTCAGGACGAGTACACATCATAGCGTACATCAAACTCCCAACTGCACTGGAATATGGTACTCGGGACATGTCTTCTTTTTCTTTTTCAGTCTTTGAAAACATTTCAAGGCTTAAAGTTTCACCTCTTGATATAGGAGTATCCATGGATTTGCAACTATTCATTCGAAAACGTTCCAAAATTTTCATTATATATGTTTCTTGAGATAGACTCAAAATTTTCTTGGAACTGTCTCTTTGAATTTTAACACCTAACATATAATCTTCTTCACCTATATCTTTCATGTCAAATGACTTTGAAATCCATAACTTAACAGTTCTTACATACTCCAAATTATTTCCATCCAATAAAATATCATCCACGTAAAGCGAAAGAATCACAAACATTTTATTGGACTTTTTCACATAGATGCAATGGTCTTCGTCGATCATGGTGAAATCAAATAAAATTACTTTCTTATGAAATCTTAGGTACCATTGCCTTGAAGAATGCTTAAGGCCATATATTAATCTGTTTAATTTACAAACCTTTTTTTCTTGGCCTTTAACAACAAAACCTACAGGTTGTTCCAAGTTGATTTCCTCATTTAGTTCTCCATTGAGAAAAGCGGTCTTTACATCTATTTGGTGTAATTCTAAATCTAAATGTGCAATTATAGCCAAAAGCAGGCGAATTTAGGTAAATTTCACAACTGGTGAAAAAGTTTCCTCATAATCTACTCCAGCTTCTTGAGTAAAATATTTTGCCACCAATCATACTTTGTGCCTTTCTATTGACCCATCTGATTTGTATTTAACGTTGAGAATCTATTTGTTCCTAATAGCTTTACGCCCAGAAGAAAAGTCAACTAGATCCCAAACTTTATTGATTTTCATGGACTCTAATTCTTCTTTCATCGTTTTTATCCATTCATCTTTTTCAAGACTTGATAAAGCGTCAGTCACAGAATTAGGTTCATCCAATTCTGTGAGAGATACTAAGAAAACATAATCCTTAATCTCATAAGATCGTTTAGTACACCTTTTCTTTACTCTTACATAATTGTAGTTTAGATTCCTCAATAGGATTTTGAGATTCATGATTCCCACTTGTATCAAGAATTATTTCTTGATCAATTGAATTATCAAACATATCCTACGACATTATTTGATTATCTGAATTCAACATTTCATAAAGAGGCTCATTTTCCTTTATTTTATTCCTTTTTGAAAAATCATTTTCCAGGAGTAGTACTTCCATCTTCCAATTCACCAATGAACACATATCCTTTGGAGTGTTCTGAGTATCTTATAAGGATACATTTCTTTCCTTTTAGACTTAGTTTTCCAAACTTACCAAAACGATCTTTAAATATATGCAGCATAACTCCAAGGTCGTAGGTCATTAAAGTTTGGTTTATTACCAGTCCACAGTTCACAAGGAGTAGAAGATACTAATTTAGAAGGCACTTTGTTCATTATGTAGGCCGCAGTTAATAATGCATCTCCCTAGAAAGAGATTAGTAAATTTTCCTGCGCCATTATGGACCTTGTCATATCCAATAATGTTCTATTCCTTCTTTTGACTACACCATTTTGTTGAGGTGTGTAAGGAGTAGTCAATTTTCTGATAATGCCTTTTTTAATACATAGTCCGTCAAACTGTTTTGACAGATATTCATATCCTCTATCATTCTTAATGAATTTATACTTTTGTCTAATTGATTCTCAACTTCATTCATATATCTTTCGAAGCATTCAAGTGCTTCGAATTTATGAGATATCAAATAGACATAACCAAAGAGCGTGAAATTATCAATGAATGTAATGAAATATGAAGCACCAGTCCTTGCCCTCACATTTATTAGACCACAGATATCAGAATGGATTAATTGCAATAGGAATTTGGCTCTTTTAGCCTTCCCAAATGGTTTACGTGTAATTTTTTTGGGAAGGCAATTTTGACAAGTTAGCATTTCAATATTGGAGAAAGAACCTAGATGTCCTTCCTTTGCCAATCTATTCATTTGGACTTTCCCTATATGAACCAATCTTACATGTCAAGTAAGTATACCAACATTATTATTACTTGAATAACACGACATTACACAATGGTCAACATAATAGTCATAAGTTGAAGGATTATAATGTAAAATAATAAAGTGATCATAACGATGTCTAAAACCATAAAAAAATATTATCTAGAGTAATTCTTACAAAATTACAACTAAAAAACAAATGAAAACCAACATCTAAAAGAACAGACACAGATACGAAGTTTCATTAAATTTCTAGAGTATATAGGACGTCATGAAACATTAAAGACCGTCCTCCACGCAAATCTACTTTACAAGTTCCAATCTCTTTGACTTTAAGTCTTGAATTATTTCCTACATAGATCCATCTTAATCTAGGTGAAACTCGACGGAACTCCACAAACGCTTCTCGATCTCGACTCACATGGTCGGTGGCTCCTGAGTCTACAATCCACATAGAATAAGATTAAGTTAATAAAGCAGTGTTAGAAACATATGTAGCATTAAGAGTTGCATCTTGAAATACTACCTTTTTCTGCTTAGGACATTCACGAGCAAAATGCCCCAGATTTTGGCAATTGTAGCACTTCATCTTGCTCTTGTGTTTCTTATTGAAAAAACTTTTTTCCTTCTTGGAATTTGGCTTGTTGTTTTTCTCAGAGGGTCCTTCTTCGGTCTCTTTACCCTTCCCATTTTTTTTTCTTCTTTTTATGCTTGAATCCTGAAGAGTTCTTACCACTTGATTCTTCCATAAAGGCATTAGAAGCAGCTTTAGCAGCACCAAGCCGCTCATCTTCAATTTTAATATAACGGGCAATATCAGAAAAGGTTTTGATGTTGTCATTGTGGGTTAAGTTGACCTTCAAGTGTTTCCAACTGTTGGGAAGTGATCGGATCACTTTTTGTACCTGCTGCTCATCCGAAAGAACGTAACCAACACTTTTGAGTTGAGCTATTATATTCAACATCACCCTAAGGTGTTGTTTGATGTTCTGATCATGATGCTTCTTATAAGTGTCAAACTTGATAGTCAGCTGTCTCAGGCGGGTGACAGAAGTACCCCCATATGTTCCTCGCAAGTATGCCCAGATGGCATTGGCAGTAGGAAATTCCTCCCACTCATGTATGAGGTCATCAACCACATAACTTACAATGATTCCATGTGCAAGGGAATCAACCTTTTTCCAAGCCTTATAAACTTCAAGGTCTTTTCTGTGTTGTTCAGTGTTACCCTCTTCTGGTAGACATAAGTCATGGTTAATACCTTCAAGAGCGTTTTGCTCTTCCAGTACATACCATATTTTACGACTCCAAATGTCGTAATTGTCACCATTTAGTTTTTCTCCTTTGTTCAAGTCAGCAATTACGCTTTTTGATGCCATGTCTATTATTAGGAGACAATTACGCAAGTGTTTTATCAATTATGCATGAAAATTACACATTTAAATGAATCACTTCACCTAAAGGTTTCATGTTTAGTGTAAAATCGAAAGGACACTTAAGAATCCAACCATGATATATGAACTAAACACTTGACCAAAATTAGAAATTAATTTCTTAATGTGTATTAGGATGATAGCTTTCAATTAAGTAATTTTAAACTCAAATAAATGATTGAAATTCACGGAAAAAAGAGATAAACAACTTAATATATATATATATATATATAAACAACTTAATATATATATATATATATATATATATATATATATATATAATATAAAGTTAATAAATAACTTCATGTTACAAGTCAATTTAAAAATAAAAGTCATTCCACAAATATTCTAGACGACTTATGTACACCCAAAAAGGCTCTCTAGGCCAAATCTCGTGGTAAACATCAATTAATCTCTCGCCCCAAAGGTCACAGAGAGAATTTGCTAAAATAGCTAATGCTCTCTAATCCGAGATTTCTACATAGTTTTTTAGTTCTACATGTTTCATTTCAAACAGATGTATAAAACCAACAAAACTAATGTTAGGTGACATCTTAAAAGACTTAAACTCTTTACATTTCTTTTCTTTTTCCCTTCATATAGCCCTTTCATTTCGTAACAGATTTTGTGTCGTCCTGTGGACACCATTTCGTATGATCTCATGACCTCAAAAACATGCCCTTTGACGACGTGCTCTTCCACTTTGTTTCTTTACTCGACATCCAGAACTCCCACTTGGAGTGATTCGAGTTTGTCCCCGTTCAGCCATTTCTGAAATAAGAACCAAGAAACAATGAGAATGGTTTCACCACTCAATGTGAAACTTATGTCACAATTCATCGTGAGAGACAAAATCTGTTAAAATTATTATGGACTTATTAAGGCAAAAAAAAATATCAAGTCTAATTCAACCACTTATATCACGAAAAATATTAATAGTCATTTTTTATTACATTAAAAGAAAATCTATTACTATTCATGAAGTAACATGAAAAAGATCTGTATATATAAAAAAAAATATACAGTAGTAGTAATGTAACATTTTCTACCCTTTTCCCTTTTAATTTAATATTTAAAAAAAATAATTTGACCAAAGGCACCAAAGACACGTTTTTTCAAAACAACAACAATATTAAAGTAGTGCCTTAAAAAGTGGGTTCTTCTTCATTATCTTTTTCACAGAAACAATCTTCTGCACATATCTTTTACCCTTTTTCTTAAATCAACAACACCACTCTTGTCAGAAAAAGAAAAAAATCATATATGGGATCCTTAAAACGAAGAAGAAGTCGAAAAAAATTATCTGCCGGATTTGAAAATGCAACAGCAGCACGTCTGATTTTAGATTCCGACAAGAAACAAATTTCTGTCGGAATCATCCATCCCTCGTCGGACTTATCCATTTCAAACCCATATATTCACTTTTCACCATCGGATCCACCATCATCGGCGAAATCGTCATCGAAAATGGGTCTGGTGACGCCTTAATAGGCGACCAACAACCACCATCAGTCTGACTGGATAAGCAGTGCCTGAATGGACTAACGGCGCGTCTGACCAGAGAACGGTGGCGCATCTAACCCGAGATCGGCGGCGCATCTGACTGGAGACCAAATTCTTACAAGTAATTTATGAGTCTTTACAAACTTAACTCGAGAAATAACATTAAAACGGGACAATTCAACCTATTATCTGATGCCGTTGAAAGAAAAATTCAGAGAAAATTAGTGTTTACCTTTTTCTGTTGCAGTGGAGAAGATAATTTTGCCACCGAAAGAATCGCTCCAAGTCAATTTCATTTCTTTTGGATAGGGAATGTAAATCCACAAACAAAATGCTTACAATTTAGTGTTTTTGTTGATGCAATCTTTTTCTCTGTGTTTCTATTTTTGTTATACATTTTGCTGAAGAAGAAAATTCAAAATATAAGGGGTATGGGACAGTTTCTCTTTTGTAATTGTTCCCCCCAAAATTCAAAATTTTTCTTTGATTCTATTTTTTAGATAAATGAGAAAACGGGTCACATCGGGTTGGTTCACATGGAGACCCATGATATGAAATATCCAACAACAATCATCATCAGGAGGGAGCATTATGAACTCACATATTGGTATCGAAGATGATTGCATCTCAATTGGACCTGAAAATTCTAACTTATGGATCGAAGACATTGCTTGTGGCCCTAGCCATGGAATTAGGTTTGGAACACAATATGTCTAATAATATCTATCTACTTAATTTATTTTAAATTTTACTAATTTATTTTTTGACTAAAATGTATGTCCGAAACTCGATGTTGATGTAGCATTGGAAGCTTGGGTTGGGAACCACAAGAGCATGGAGTTCAAAACATGACAGTTAAAACTGTGACCTATAATGGAACAGAAAATGGTGTGAGGGTGAAAATTAAACTTGGGCAAGACCGAGCAGTGGCTTTGTTAGAGGTGTTCTCTTTCAGCATATTCTTATGGCTAATGTTCAAAATCCAATCATCATAGATCAAAATTACTACCCTAATTAGGTATTGATTGATCAAGTTAATAAATTGTCACAATATAATTATAACATTAGATCATGTTCCTAATCTTAATCTAATTAATTAAATTATTAATTTTCTTTGTTTCAGGGCTCGGGCGTAAAGATAAGAGATATAATGTATGAAGACATTCATGGAACATTGGCTACAGAAGTTGCAGTGAATTAGATTGTAGTAAAATGAATCCATGTACTGGAATAATACTTGAAGATGTGAATCTTAGTTACAAAGATGGTCGAGCTGAACACTACTGGGAAAAACAGGAAAATCGACCACATGTGGCAGGTTGTTCTGCTTTTTTGACCACAAAATTAACCAAAATGTGTGATCAGAAAACTAGTGGTAGCTTTCCACATGTTGTCGGTTTTTTTTTTAAAAAATAAAATATATATATATATATATATATATTTAAAATTTAATATTATTTAAAAAAAATAAACAAAAGCGACCACCCATGGTAGCTTTTATAAATTTAATAAAAATAAATTTTCAAAAAAAATCAACCACATGTGGTCGGTTTTGTATTTAAACTATTTAATTAATTTTAACAAAAGGGACCAAACGTGGTTGCTTTTGTAAATAAATTAATTAATTAATTTAAACAATAGAGACCACATGTGGCCGGTTTTTTATTTATTAATTTATTTAATAAAATTATTTTTAATTAAGTATAGTAAACCGACCACATGTGGTCAGTTTTTAAAAAAAAATTCCAGAATAGTAACCATATGTGGTCGATTATTTGTAAAAGTTTTCAGAAAAACCGACCACATGTGATCGCTATTCTGGAATTTTTCTTATAAACCGACCATAAGTGGTGGGTTTTTTGAAAATTTTTCAGAATAGTGACCACATGTGATCGGTTTTTCTGGTAATTTTGTAAAAAATAACAGCATATAGCTATGCTACATTCCATCAAATCTGTTATACAATACAGTCCACCAATCAAAATTTAATATACAATCAACCACCATACAAATACAAACATTAAAAATCAAATTATTTACAAAATTTATTGAGGTTCCAAATCCAAACTACAAAATATGCAAAAGACTAAAAACTACGAATCATTACCCTCATTCTCATTCTCAGCCTCACCCATTCTATTTTCATTATTTAATTGATATATCCAACTATAATCAGGTTCCATCTACTCAATCAATCGCATTCAAGTAATTAGTTCAAGTCACAAAAGTTCACATTTCAAGTACCTACACTTAAACATTTTCAAGTCACTAATCACTTCACAAGTTACCAAACTAAACTTAATTCAAAATGAAAAGTTCACATTTCAAATACCTACACTTAAATATTTTTAAGTCACTAATTCACTTCTAAAGTGACCACACTTTACTAAAATCAAAACGCAAGTTCACATTTCAAGTACCTAAATTCAAAGCAAAAGTCATTAAATCATAATTCAAGTACATACACTTAAACATTTTTAAGTCACTAATTCATTTCACAAGTTACCAAACTAAACAAAATTCAAAATAAAAAGTTCACATTTCAAGTACCTACATTTCAACATTTTCAAGTCACTAATTCACTTCACAAGTTACCAACATTTAATAAATTCAAAATGAAAAGTTCACATTTCAAGTATCTACACCTAAATATTTTCAAGCAACTAAGTCACTTCACAAGTTACCAAACTAAACGAAATTCAAAATGAAAAGTTCACATTTCAAGTACCTACACCTAAACATTTTCAAGTCACTAAGTCACTTCACAAGTTACCAAACTAAACTAAATTCAAAATAAAAAGTTCACATTTCAAGTACCTACACCTAAATATTTTCAAGTCACTAATTCACTTCACAAGTTACCAAACTAAACTAAATTTGAAATGAAAAGTTCACATTTCAAGTACCTACACTTAAACATTTTCAAGTCACTTATTCACTTCTCAAGTGAACACACTTAACTAAATTCAAAACACAAGTTTACGTTTTAAGTACCTACACTTAAATATTTTCAAGTCACTTATTCACTTCTCAAGTGACCACACTTAACTAAAATCAAAACACGAGTTCACTTTTCAAGTACCTACTCTTCAATATTTTCAAGTCACTAATTCACTTCACAAGTTACCAACCTTTACTAAATTCACAATGAAAAGTTCACATTTCAAGTACCTACACCTAAACATTTTCAAGTCACTAAGTCACTTCACAAGTTACCAAACTAAACTAAATTCAAAATGAAAAGTTCACATTTCAAGTACCTACACCTAAACATTTTTAAGTCACTAAGTTGTTTCACAAGCTACCAAACTAAACTAAATTTAAAATGAAAAGTTCACATTTCAAGTACCTACATCTAAACATTTTCAAGTCACTAAGTCACTTCCCAAATTACCAAACAAAACTAAATTCAAAATAAAAAGTTCACATTTCAAGTAACTACACTTAAACGTTTTCAAGTGACTTATTCACTTCTCAAGTGATGATCTTGGGTGTAATTATAATCCTAAGCTCCATAACTTACTTATATGTTAGCTAAGTTTTGAGAACAAAATGCCTAGTTTCTTATGTTTTTACTCTACTTTGATGTAATTGAGCTAACCTATGTGATTAGCATGATTTCAGGTGTTAATTAGGCAGATAGAGATATGATGGGACTACGGATTGCGGATGAAAAATCACACAAGAGAAAAAGTAGCTTGTTGGACCAAATATGGCGCCTAGAAACTATGTCCAAGACTAATTTATCATTTATAATTAGTTCAGGGACTTAGAAGGAAATTATGAGGGAAAAGATTATTAAAAAGACTTGATGCTGAATTTTTTATCATTATTCATTATTTTGTATTAATTTTTCACTGGGAGTGGAGGCTTAGCACCAAGGGAGAAACACTACTTCATCTTCTCCGCCAAGATTGTGTTTACTTTTTGGTATGATGAATATTTCTATTGTGATTCTCATTTTATTCATGAGTAGCTAAGTTTATTAGTTAGGGTTATGGAAGCCTTGTAACATACAATCTATTACTTTGGGTTTTTGAATTCATCATGTATTGATCTGCTTATATCATACTCTCTTTGTTTATCTTGAATTCTCGTGGTTGCAAACATAGAGGATCTGCCTTAAAACTCAACTTGTTCGATAGAAAGGTTGAGGTTTGGAAAAGAGAGTAGTGATAAGAAAATAGGATTTCCAACCCCTATTTCATATGTTAATGCCTTAACAAGATTAACTACTTGGAGATTTTGTATTGTTTTTGTAAACACTTTTGATTCGGGAGAACTAAAGTGAATTAGTCCTTGATGGTTAAGAAACACTAGGATTATGTTATTAAATACAATATGTTTCTCTGTAAGCATGAATCATGTTTGAATTCGTAAAGCCCAAAGTTAGTCAGAGGAAGACTAGACCGCTAGTTGTGCAGTTTGATATTGACAATGATGAGGACGATTTAGATGGACCTGGAGCTACAGGGGAAATTATTCTACCACTACTAGCTCTTGGGGTGAAATTCAACATCACCAGTACTATAATCCAGATACTGAATTTGAAAGAACTCTTTGGTGGATTACATGGTGATGATCTAAATCTATATTTGGTGAATTTCATCAATATTTGTAAGTCGTTTGATAATCATAGAGTGGGAAAAAATGCGATTTGTTTGAAATTATTACCACTGTCTCTGTCTCTAGAGGCAACTATATGGTTGAATGAGTTGACTCCTGATTCTATAACAAAATAGAGGCAATTGAAAAGAGCTTTCCTAGAAAGGTTCTTTCCGCCCTCCAGAATGTTATAGTTGAGAGATGAGATCAATAATTTTTGAAAATTGGCTAATGAAGCTTTGCATGAGACTTGGAAGAGGTTTAAAAAGAAGTTGACTCAATGCCCAAACTATAAGATGACTGATGAAAACTTAATGGAAACATTCTATAGAGCTTTGAAATCACTTACAAAGCCAATAGTGGATAATACTGCAGGAGGAGCTTTTATAGAGCTCACCTTTACTGAGGCTACGGACATGTTAGAAAGAATGACTAAGAAAAGTAGAGCTTGGCATACCAAAGATTCTGTGGTAGAAAGTAATACAGGGTCTAGTGTAATATCAGTAGAGCAGCATAGAAGAAAAGAGGAGCGTGATTAGGATATGGATCACATAAAAATCTAGATGGATCTGCTCACAAAATATTTGCTATCAGGGTATGTAGAAAAGGTAAAAGTTATGAGGTCCCATGGAAAGAGAGCTGAATCAAACACCGAAGAAGAGGCTAACTACTTGCATAACCAGGGGGTTTTCGAACCAGTGGTCAAGAAAACCAAGGTTGGAACCATCAAGGAGATTAGAAGAATAAAAGTGACAGGAGTGGACTGTATGTACCTCCTGAAAGCCGTGATAATGCTGCCACCAGTTCAGGCAAAATATCCATAGAGGACATGATGGAGAAACTATTAAAGGGAGTTAAGGCGACTAATTCTGGGGTAACTACAATGAAGAGTGACATATCTTCCATGAGTCAACTAGTAAATTTATACTCAACTACTATTAAACAACTGGAGCAGTAGATGAGCCAATTATCTGCAGCATTCAACCAAAGACAGAATGGGACTCTACCAAGTGATATAGTTCAGAATCCAAGGATTGATGGATTGTTTATGGCTATTACCACTAGGAGCGGTAAGATGTTATCTAGTCCGGGATTGGGAGCATCCTCTCATACTGATGTGGTTGAAATGGATTAGGAGATGGTTGATGAATCTTCAGTGGTTCCTTTGGAGTTGGGAGGTTCAGAAAAAACGGGTGCGGAAGTGGAACAACCAACTAAGCCAAAGTATATTAGTGATGTGGGGCAAGGCATAAGAAAGGAGGTAAAACTTGCTCCAGTTGAAATCCTAAGGCCACCAGCCCCATTTTCACAATGATTAAAACAGAAAAAAGATGAAGGCAAGTTTAACAAATTCATGGCTATGTTAAAGCAATTGACAGTGAACGTGTCTTTAGTTGAAGCACTGGAACAGATGCCTGGATATGCTAAGTTTATGAAAGATCTTGTGACGAAGAAAGGAGTGATAAGCTATGAACCGATAGATAATCTCCATCATTGTAGTGTTATTTTTACAAGGTCACTGGTGCAGAAGAAGGCAGACCCAGGAGAATTTACCATTCCTTGTACGATTGGGACCCTAGATTTTGCTAAGGCCTTATATGATCTAAGAGCTAACATCAATCTGATGCCACTAGCTATTTATAAGAAGTTGGGTTTGGGAGACCCCATACCCATAAACATGCAACTTGTAATAGCAGATAGATTGGTGATAAGGCCGGTTAGGATTCTACATAATGTACTTGTAAAGGTGGATAATTTTATATTTTCTGTCGACTTTGTAATTATTGATTGCGAAGTGAAATTTGAAGTTCCCATAATTTTAGGTAGGCCGTTCTTAGCAACTAGCAGAGTGTTAGTTGACCTGGAGTCGAATGAGCTGAAATTTAGGCTTAACGGGAAAGAGGTTAGTTTTGAAGTGTGTAAACCCATGAAATAACAAAAAGAGATGAGTTTCTTCTTGATTGTTGATGTATTCTACGAAGATGAGCGAGATGTACCAGTTAAGGATAGGTCTGTTATGAAGAGCATAGCTGGTGTAGTTGAATTTGCAAGCAAGGATATGAGTGACTTCAAAGTGGCTGGATTAGGAATAAAGCATTTTCTTGATCAAACAGATGAGGTACAAATGGCATCATCGATGTATCTTGACGAAGTCTGAGTAGTCAAGATAATCGAGTTGTGTCACAACGTTAAATTAGGCGTTGTATGGGAGGCAACCCATGATTTTATTTTATTTTATCATATTAAATCAAAATACAAAAATAAGAGTCAAGCCACGACCGAAACTACGGCGCTTGGTGGGAGGCAACCCATCCTTCTAATCATTTTTAGTTATTTTTGATTAAGTGTAGGTGCATAAAGTACTAAGGAGGTGATTGGTACAAAATTCATTTTGAAAGTGAGTCATAACAAAGGTGGTAAGTTTTTAGGAGTAGCGGGAACATTATAGGTAAGTTGGAGTGGTCAAATGTGTAAGGCTTGAGTCATGATTCGTGTTAGAGTTGTGACCCAAATTATGTTAATACGACCCCAAAAGTTTCACAGTGCGACTTTATTTTGTGATTTTTAATAAGGTTTGTGGTGATAGCGTAGGTATCGGGCCAATAGGCCCGATCTCAAAGCCTACCACTAACCTCGATGGGGGTGCAGGGGTGAAGCCCCCATGGTATGAACCTTTCTCAATGCCTTATATGAAGATTGGGGTGCATGGCATCAAAGTTTAAGTGTACTACAGGGTGTGTGGTGATCAAGTTTACATAGGCTATGGCAAAGTCGTCGCCTAATACATAGCCTAAGATTACCCTCACATATGCTATACCTTATGTGGTGCACACCTTAACTTTGGCGATGGCTTGTGCATCACATACCCAACCGCACACCTTCACTATTTCACTTTTGCGACTAACTATGTGGCGCCTAACCTAATTTTTGTGATACCTTGTGCGGCGCACACTTACCCTTGTGCAAAAATATGTGCGACGCAAACTGTAATGCACATGCTCACTATTTCACTTGTGCGATGACCTATGCAACATACACTTAAACATTTGCCTTCCCTTGTGCGTCGTATACCCTTGCTAATTTAGCTTAGTACTCGACTTTTAATTGGGTCAATCTGATCCGGATTTCACTCTTTAATAGAATCTACACTATGAATGCCAAAGTCATCCTTATTTCACCCCTAAGCTGTACAATATTTCTCTCTCACCATTCTATTTATCCTTCAAGATTATTCTTTGCTTCATAATCTCAACAATTCTCCCTTTATTTCTTCAGTCTTCCATCTTTAAGGTAAGTTTTTATTTCCTTAATCCTTAAGTGTTGTGACTTTATGTTGTAGTTGTTAATTAATTTCTTGAGGATTATGAACTAAATTCTTTCCATGGCTATGTCAAAGATAGGTTTTGAGCATCTTGGGAAGATAAACATCATTGTTGTAGTAGACACCATTATTTTAGGACTTTGAGCTTTGCATGTGATTGAATTGTTCATGACTAACGTAGTTTAGTTGTGTGGCCATTATTTCACAACTTACTTGATGGAACATAGTGTTGGTTAAATCGTGTGAAAGTGATGGTGTTTTGTGTATATTGATATGTTGAAGCTCTAAGGCATAACTTTGTTCAAAAATTATTTCATTGAAGTAAAATTGGTGGAATTGAAGTGAGTGAATTGTATTGTGACTAATGTTGGTACACCATATCAAAGTGTATGTCAGCGAAGTTTGAGTACCTGACAATAACACTTAATTGGTTTATACTAACAAATTAAGTATGGAGTGGTGACTTCACCACCTTCATCTTAATTGCAGTTAGTTTCATTATGTGTGGATGGCGTGGATGATGTGATGATTATAGGAAAAATGGCTCCGATGATGATCTCCATGCAGGTGGCATGACTCCTAATATGGATGAGGAGTACTACTAGCCAGGTTCTTTATCTTGTTATTTGCACTTAAGTGTGGGGTGGCTGGTTACTTTGCTACTTGTTTTGTAAGAAAATAGCACTTCCCCTTAGTATACTTCTTTGATAGGATTATTTATTTTGTTTATTTTGTTTTTTGTTAGATGTTTGTTTGATTTAGTTATAATTAGTTGATTTTCTCGATGATGGATTGATGATGGCCGTCTTAAGAGAAAATTAGTCATTTACTTGCATGTAGCTGTTCACATGACATTATAACATAAGTATGTGATGGATCATTAGATTTGAAACACCTAGGCTCTAGTTGTGACTTTTGTTGTGATTGTTGGTTTTATTTGAATTCATTTAATTATTGGGTCGAGAATCTATAATGCTCCTAATTGAGTTGACCATGTGCCATGAGTGTGTAAGACTGTTGTATATTTCTTATTGCAACTGATGCTAGAACTTGCCTAGTGTATGTGCAAAGCAAAATAAAGATTGTGAGTTTAGGAGATGATTTAGGCATTTCGTTGACAGTCATTGTTCATACCTTCTTTTGACCTACCTTTGCACATTATCTTAGCTAGCCCCGTTGATCCTTTATCTTGTTCTTTTGTTAGCCTCATATGTAGCCTAACCCGTTCTTTAATAGACCATAATTTGATCCAAAAGCTCCTAAGCGTTTTAATGTAAAATCAATTTGATTTAGGAGTTTGACAATAAGAGAAAAAAGGTGAAAATGATGCCCCAAAGTCTAGTTATTGGCGTGTGCAATTGATATGGTTGAGAGTAGAAAAAAATTTTGAAAAAAAAATTCTAAATTTTATCCCGGACATGTTACAATGAACCTGTTTTGTCCCTAGTCCTTCTTAGGCATTGTTCACCTCAACTAAGGCAAATCTCTTAAGTTGAGGGTGGCTATCATAGGGGTGTGTAACATGAAATGAGCGCAAATATATACATATATATATATATATATATATATATATATATATATATATTTGAAAGGGTTGCATACTCCCACCATAGTGTTATTAGTTGAGTTTAATGGGATTGGGTGAAAACAAAAGATATGGATAGATGAAAGTGATGCAAATTGGTTGTTAGAAATTGGTCTTAGTTGCATATTGTAATGTATTAAAGCGCTTAGGGAAGATAGTCACTGTTTTTGGCTAAAATAGTTCCTATCCATCATTTAGCCTGCATTACAACCCGGAAAAGACCTATTTGATCCTAATCTTAGAATTCTAATATTAGTGGAGCACTACGCGAAGGTTAAACATATGGTCATCAGTTGTAATTTAAGAATTTTTTATGAGAGTGAGCGCAACTTAATTCTTGTACCCATTTTGTTAAAAATTGCATGACTGTGAGTGATTATGGGTAACTTTCTTGTTTTGAGGGAACATGGCTGATAAAGGTTGGGTAATTTATATGATTTCTTTTCTTAAACGGTATGCATGAATTTTCTAACCTGATGAGTTTATTCTAAGGGTAGGTTGTTTTCAGTAATGGTTCATGAATCTACTTCTTGTTTCATATTCGTTGTGTGAGCCTCTTTGAGCATCTTGTGTTTCCTTTGTGGGTTTTAAATCTTGTGTATGCATAAATGGATAAGTTGTTTGAGGACGAACAAAGCTTTAAGTGTGGGGTGGTGATCTTGGGTGTATTTATATGCCTAAGCACCATAACTTACCCATATTTTAGCTAAGTTTTGAGAACAAAGTGCCTAGTTTCTTATGTTTTTACTCTACTTTGATGTAATTGAGCTAACCTATGTGATTAGCATGATTTCAGGTGTTAATGAGGTAGATAGAGACATGATGAAACTACGGATTGTGGATGACAAATCACACAAGAGAAAAGTAACTTGTTGGACCAAATGTGGAGCCTAGAAACTGTGTCCAAGCCTAATTTATGATTCATAATTAGTTCAGGGACTTAGAAGGCAATTATGAGAGAAACGATTATTAAAAAGACTTGATACTGAATTTTTATCATTATTCATTATTCTGTATTAACTTTGCACTGGGAGTGGCGGCTTAGCACCAAGAGAGAAACGTTACTTCATCTTCTCCGTCAAGATTATGTTTACGTTTTGGTATGATGAATATTTCTATTGTGATTCCCATTTTATTCATGAGTGGCTAAGTTTATTAGTTAGGGTTATGGAAGCCTTGTAATATACAATCTATTACTTTGGGTTTTTGAATTCTTCATGTATTGATCTGTTTATATCATACTCTCTTCGTTTATCTTGAATTCTCGTGGTTGCAAACATAGAGGATGTTCCTTAAAACTCAACTTGTTCGATAGAAAGGTTTAAGTTTGGAAAAGAGATTAGTGACAATAAAATAGGATTTCCAACCTTTATTTCATATGTTAATGGCTTAACAGGATTAAATACTTGTAGATTTCGTATTGTTTTTGTAAACACTTTTGATTCGAGAGAACTAAAGTGAATTAGTCCTTGATGGTTGAGAAACACTAGGATTATGTTACTAAATAAAATATGTTTCTATGCAAGTATGATATATGTATGAATTCGTAAAGCCCATAGTTAGAAAGTATTGATAACTACAAGGTGGACATAACCCTAGCTTGTTATTTCTCTGGATTCAAATACTACACATATCTCATCTTGTTACTTTGAAACTATAAATTTGTGAACTGAATCAAATCCCCCTTTTTGTTTTACAGAAATGAATGATTAAAAGTTAACTAATCTGCATACAACTTAATTAGCACCATATTCCCCATGGGATTCGATCCTAACCTAGTTGGGTTCTATATTTGACAGCGACCGCTTACTCTCTCGTAAGAGAGGTGTAAATTTGGGTGTATCAAGTGATCACACTTAACTAAATTCAGAACACAAGTTTACATTTCAAGTACCTACACTTAAACATTTTCAAGTCACTTATTCACTTCTCAAGTGACCACACTTAACTAAAATCAAAACACGAGTTCACCTTTCAAGTACCTACACTTAAATATTTTCAAGTCACTAAGTCACTTCACAAGTTACCAAACTAAACTAAATTCAAAATGAAAAGTTCACATTTCAAGTACCTACACCTAAACATTTTTAAGTCACTTATTCACTTCTTAAGTTACCAAACTAAACTAAATTCAAAATTAAAATTCACATTTCAAGTACCTACACTTCAACATTTTCAAGTCACTAAGTCACTTCACAAGTTACCAAACTAAACTAAATTCAAAACTAAAATTCACATTTCAAGTACTTACACTTTAACATTTTAAAGTCATTAATTCACTTCACAAGTTACCAAACTTTACTAAATTCAAAACAAAAGTTCACATTTCAAGTACCTACACTTCAAGATTTTCAAGTCACTAAGTCACTTTACAAGTTAAACTAAATTTAATTCAAAATGAAAAGTTCACATTTCAAGTACCTACACTTCAACATTTTCAAGCCACTAATTCACTTCACAATTAATCAACCTTTACTAAATTCAAAACAAAAGTTCACATTTCAAGTGCCTATACCTAAACATTTTCAACTCTCTAAACTTAGTCATTTTCAAACTTATTCATTTATTAATAACTCTTGTATTATTAATATCATATTTATCATGTATCACTCATAAACTTAATTCAATAGGTTTACAAGTGAAAAAAAGTAAAAATAAAGATATTGAAAATAAGTATTAAATTATTTTTTTAATCTCAAATACAACTTGCTAAGTCTTATTTAGTATTTTTATATTTCATTTACTATTTTTGAATAAAAATGAGATAATTTTTTAAAATAAGGTGAAAATAATTCTTGATCAAATGGCTCATAATCATAGCTAACAATTGTCAAGGACAAATAGGCCTTATACAAAATTGATTTGTACACTCCAACAATCCAACTCAAAACCTCTAAATAATACTCTTGACTCACTTTTTTAGTTGGTCCACAAAAAGATCACTCATCAATCACATACCAAAATGAGTAAGCAACATCAATTGAGCAAACTTAACCTTCAAGCAAATCAGTTTTGAAAGGGATTAATCCCTAACATAAATCAACTCTAAAAATTGAAAAGCTAAAACAGTAAACACACAATGGAGAAATAGAAAGGTGAAGTAGAAGATGATGAGAAGAACAACACTTGTACTTGTTTATGGATGTTACCTGAGGGAGTTTACAAGTAATTACCAGTAAAGAGATGAATAAAGAAATCTAGATGACGGATAAGGAATTCGCCAGCAACAGTGACGGCATGAAGGAGTTTGCCGGTGAGTTGCTCTCGATGGTGGTTTCGCTAGTGGAAGGCAGCTGTTGACTTATGGAATCCTCACCGGTAATGGAAGATTTTACTAGTAGGAGATGGCTTTGTTCAGTTGGTGACGTTGAGAGGTGGCATCTTGGTAGAGTGGTGGCAGTAGAGGCGATTGAGGAGAGAGCGGCCATGGACTCGCCGGTGGTGGAGCAGCAGAGAGAGCTTGTTGAGGAGATGTGGTTGTTTTGTTGGAACGAGGGAGATTAGGGTTTGTAGCTGGTTTAAAAGAAAAGAAGAAGTTGAATTGGTCTCAGTCGTCGGATCAACTTTGATCAATGACTGAGATTAAATAATTTAATAATGTATCAATAATGTCAAAATAAATAATATAATAGTAAAAACAAATAATATAATTATTCTCAGATTAGTTATGAATAAATCATGTAATTAAAATCAACGATAATAATAATTCAAAATAAAATAAGCACCTATAAATTATGAATATCTATTTTAAAATTGTTGATAATGATAATAATAATAAATAATGTATTTTGTAAAATAATTGTCAATGTGCATGTTTACAAAAAAATAATAAAATATTATATTTGAATTGATAAATCATAGAAAATATTATATTAGATATAAAATAAAAATTAGTTTAAAAAATGAACCAAATTGAATTCAAAAATAGGTTAAAATTGACATCAATTAGATATAAGGTTGGCTAGAATCTAAATAAAATTGAGAAGATAATTGAATTAACTTAGGCTGCTATTTAAATATAATAATAAATTCATAGTAACAATAAATTAAAAAATATTATAAAAAATTATTATTCTTACAAATAAATTACGTATGTCACATAGAAAATATTATATAAAAATTACCAGTAATAAATTTAAAATATATCTCATAATACAGCGTGTTAATCTACTAGATTATCGGTTAATTAGATTCAGTTATCTAGCTTTTGATTACGACATACGTCACTACACGAGATATACAAATATATACATATATTCGATTGGCTATTATGCTTCCAAATACGTACTATATACATCGATCACACACACGATTTTATTACCCCATAATATACATCGGTTAGTTTATCTTATGTTATTATACCTTTAACAATATACTATATATCACCTTGATCGATCGATTGCATGATATCAGTATATTCAATATATAACTGGATATATTTTATTAGCTTTAATTTTAACTACGTATTTCGTACATCACTACACAAGAGATATACATACATATATATAAATGTAAGCTTCGAACTATGCACTATGCACATCACTGCATAATATATATATATACCTATACATACACACACATATACACACTATCGACTATCAAGTTTTAAATACGTACTATATACATCACATACGTACACGAGTATACTACCCCGTAATGTAATGCAACGTATTTCATATACATACTTTGATGAGTTATTGATTAATTTGATTAGCTTACATTAATATAACTTTAATGTACAATATATTATTACTTCGATCGTTTCAAATCAAGGTATTCAATATGTTTGGATAGATTCTGCTAGTTTTTGACTACATCGTTCATCGATCACTATATCATATATATATATATATATATATATATATATATATCAACCCTTGAATACGTACTATATACATCACATACACAATTTTACTAACCCAAAATAATATATAACGTATTTCACATATATTCAGATGAATTATCGGTTAGTTTATCTTATGTTATTATACCTTCACTAAATAATATATATATATATTCTATATATACCTATACATATACACACATATACATACTATCGACTATCAAGTTCTAAATACATACTATATACATCACATACTTACACGAGTATATTACCCCGTAATATAATTTGACGTATGTCATATACATACTTTGATGAGTTATCGATTAATTTAATTAGCTTACATTAATATAACTTCAACATACAGTATATTATTACTTCGATCGTTTCAAATCAAGGTATTCAATATGTTTGGATAGTTTCTGCTAGTTTTTGACTACATCGTTCATCATTCGATCACTGCATCATATATACATATATATATGTATACATATATATATATGTATATATATATATATCAACTCTTGAATACGTACTATATACAAAACATCCAAAAGTATATTACCTCATAATACAACACATTCATTATATTTTGATGAATTATTTGTTATATTTGTACGTTATATTATTATAATTGCAATAGTAGCATGATATGATTACCTCAACTATATGATATAGACATATTCATTATACAAACATTATGCTTAATGTCATTTAATGTATATATAACGGAAAATATTTATTTTACATATTGAAACATAAGTCAAAGATAAAGATTATGTTTAACGTAATTTATTTATTTTATTTGATATATTTTTTAGTATAATTTTCTTACAAAATCTAAGTTTAATTGATTTTCATTATTATTGTATTGGTTATCGACTATGTGTGATCAGTGTAATTTCAGAAAATAATATATTTGATTTTACATATAATTATTTTTTAATAAAAATCGACCACAAGTGGTCTCTTTTTAAAAATATTTTATTTTTTATTTTTTGTATATAAAAGCGATCACAAGTGGTCGGTTTTCTAAATAATTGTCTTTTTTTATTTTTCTTAATTCCAAAACCGACCACTTGTGGTCGCTTTTATAAAAAAATTTAAATTTAATTTTGAAAATAAAACCGACCACCAGTGGTCGCTTTTTAAAAATAGTTTTTAATTATATTTTTTTAAATAAAATCGACCACAAGTGGTTGGTTTCCTAAATAATTTTTTTTTATAATTTTTAATTCAAAAAACGACCACTTGGTCGCTTTTATAAAATATTTTAAATTTAATTTTGAAAATAAAACCGACCACAATTGGTCGCTTTTTAAAAATAATTTTTAATATATTTTTTAAATAAAATCGACCACAAGTGGTCAATTTTTTAAAATTATTTTTAGGCGCAATTTTTATAAATCTAAAAGCGACGACAAGTGGTTGTTTTATTTATTTTCTTAAAAAGACATAATAATTAATATAAAAATTATTGAATTGATTATTTTGGAATTTTAAAATATAAAAACGACCACATGTGGTCTTTTTTTCAAAAAAAAAAATATTTTAAAAAAAAAACATACCACAAGCGTGATCGGTTTTTTGTGGTCGGAAAAACAATTTTTTTTTTTAGTAATGGAAGCTTCATGCGTTAATGCGGGAGGAAGAGCTTCAGGTTTTGAAACTTACTCTCTGCGTATAAATTAGAACTAAACAGGGATATCAAAAATTTATTTTGTTTAATGTCATACTGCATTCTTTAATATAATAAAAGATGATAACAGAGTTGGTAATTACTATACACAGAATGAAGCTGGACACTCTAACAATGTAATTTTTTTTGTTTAATTTGTGTTACTTGTTCGGAGGCTTGCCTAGAAAGCTCCAACTTTTAAACTGTAATTTGGATTCTTTGTAATGTATTATTTTGGATAAGTTTTCATCACATTATATAAGCTGGTGGTTCTATTTTTCGATTGCCATCCAAACTTGTTTTTTTAAAAGAAGGCAAAATTACCTTTGGACATCTTTACTATGTCGGTTTTGTAAGTTGGACACTTCTACTTACATGTTTGTCATCTTGACCCTTAAATCCATCAAAAAGCAAAATTTTGCACCCTTTGGTCGTTGACCTTGCCTATGTGGCAAGGTCATGGTGACTAGGACAAGGAGAGTATAGCCACTCGCCTGGAGTGCAAGTGGGGGTCAATTTTTGGCCAATTTTATATTAAAATAATTTTAAAAAAAATAAAAAAAAATTAAAATTTAAAAAAAAAATCCTTTTTTCCCTTTTTAAAAATTTTAAAATATTTTTAAAATTTAAAAATATTTTTAAAAATTTAAAAATAAAATTAAAAAGGATCCTTTTTTTCCCTCCATCTTTTTTAATTTAAAAATATTTTTAAAAATTTTTAAAAAATAAAAATATTTTTTCCCTCCCCACCCCAGCTCGTCCCCACCCCACACCCCATCCAGCCCCATCCCACCCCACCCCCATCCCCCCTACCCCCCACTCCAATACCCATCCAACCCTTCCCCACCCCCACCCTACCCAGCCCCATCCCATCCTACCCCCAACCTCTCCACCCCACCCCACCCCCATACCCCATACCCCTCCCAGCCCCGCCCTCACCCCACCCCAACACTTTTTCAGCCCCCCTCCCCCCACACATGTTTACTTTTTATTTTTTATTTTAATTTTTCTCTCAATTCAATTCTTTTTATTTTTTTAATTAAAATTTAAATTTGAAATCTTTTTATTTTTTGGGGATTAAAATTTAAATTTAAATTGAAAGTGAGTGATAGTGGATATTTAAAAAAATTAGTAAATTTCGCTTGAAAAAAATTAAACTTTTTGTGAATTTGTTAAAAATATTCAAATTTAAAAATAAAAAATTTATTATGTTTGTATATATGAATTTATAGTTAAGAATTTAAATTAGTTGGGGAAGAATTTTAATTATTTTGAATGGATTTGATGTTTAATTTGTGATTAAAAATAAAAATATGATTATTCAAATTTTTCTACAATTTATAAATTTTTCTTATTTAATTAAATTAATTTTAATATTTAATTTGTTATGTAGCATTTTAAAAATGACTTGAAATTTAATGTAATATTTTTTAAAAAAAAAACGTGCCAGATGACGTGATAGACGTGTCAGGCGTGGCAGATGACATGACAGCTGACGTAGGGGAGAGTATGTTACACTCACCAAAAAAGGGTTTAAAATGTTGTTTTTTAGTTGGTTCAGGGGTCCAGATGACAAACATATAAGTAGAAGTGTCCAACTTACAAAACCGACATAGTACAAGGATCCAGAAGATCATTTTGCCTTAAAAGAAAAATCTAAGTTATTGTAGCTATATATAGAATATCAAATATCATTTTAAAGTTTTCTCATGGCTGAATGTGAACGAAATACTTGGAGAAAATCAACATAACTTTTAGATGAGATGAATTTGATTTGCTGAAGAAAAAATGGATTGAGTTCACAAACAGATGGATTAATCATTCCCCAAACTTGGACAAATTAGACGAATCATATATTAGGGGTTAATTTTTTCATCTTACATCATAGATATAAAAATTTTGGAAGGGCCAATGTACCTTTCAGTAGGAGTGTGCATTGGTTGGTTCGGTTTGATTTTATATATTATCGATTTTCGATTTTTAAATATGCTAAATTAATAACCAAATCAATAAGATATTTTTATCGATTTTTGATTTATCGGTTATATATATATATACATAAAATAGTATTTTACTATATTCTTAGTTGGTTATCGGTTTATCCAATAACCCAATAAGAAAAAATCGAACCGAACCAATAATCCAATAATTTTTTTTATGAAACCATTAAAAAATCGTTAACCCAGTAACCCAATAAAAATAAACCAATAACATTTTTATCGATTTGATGTATTGGTCGATTCGATTTTTGTATAGCCCTACGTTGTAGTTACTTTATAAGTATGAAGGTAAACACACGAGGAATGAAAGGGTTCACTCATAGTTAAGTAGATATTGGATTGCACATATGATTAACTAAATTCAAAAGTTACCAGAAGCAAAATTTTTGCCTAAAATTGATTTTACATAGATATAAACTAGACAATGAAACTAGCTGCAAAGAACAGGGCCTTGTACCAGGGAAAAAGCATCGAAATACCACTTTATTGCATCTCTACGATCAGATGTCATGTTTTCAACGCCAAGATGCTCCGCATTTTTCCAAAGCTCATTCCTGTATCCTCCCCGTAGATTATTATAGCTGAGCAGCAATGAAAAATTGAGTGAACTGAGGAGCAACGAAGCAGCTGGATTGTGTCAAAAACTTGAGTTTGCTCCCTTCAAGAAAATTACTTTTGACTCCTGCTCTTCCGCTCACTGGTACGTGTGACTTTATATCCATGTTTGTCGTGTTTTTGAACTTGACAGTAGTCCAAAAATCAATACGCCACACTTTGAACAGTCTGTAGCAGCTGTGATTCTATTTCAAGATCGAACAGTAAAAGAATGGCTGTCATAGTTCAAATTATTAATTATTTTTGGAACGAAATATTACGATCCAGATTTGAGGTCATAATGACACCTACGATGTCCCAACCTTGGTATAACCCCACAAGAGAAATAAAAGATGAAGAGACGAGAACAAAAGAATATAATACGGGACTTTAGAATGAAGTCGAACAAAATACGATATCAAGGAAATCTCAGAAATAACGTCTCAAAATTCCCCAGAAACTAGTGTCATTATTAAAGAGCAACTCCACCTGTTATTAGAATACGTAATACAAATATCTCTATATTCCGGAACTAACTAAAGATAACACAATAATAAAGAGAAAGTTTGGAACATGCTTCGGACGAGGAGCTTTCCATGACTTTGAAGTACTCTCAACTCATCAAGAAATCAGGCTCCGCGGATCGCATTCAAACTGGGATCTGCACCTAAAGGTTATAGAAAAGTAGGAGCGCATATGGTCCGCTTATACTCAGTAGGCATCAGAGTCCGACTAAGAGAAGTAGATAACTAAACATATAAAAAAAACTATGACCAATGCTTCCACCCACACACAGAAAATTTCCAACGGCAACTCAAACCGTACAGCTCCTAACAGTATAAATAATACACACAATATCAAATACATAAAGAGATGAAAGGTATTGCAAAAGCAATGAAATGGTGTGTATACAACGCTCAAATGTTCACCTCGTATACACCTTACGATCCTAAGCTTTCATGAGAGGACTCATGTGGGGTTCACAACCCATATACTATCACAATCCATTAATCAACCTTACTGTTACATCCTTCGGTTAATAAGACATTTTATAAAGTATCTCATTTTCTTTCAAAATCAGTATTTCTCAGTGGTACTAGTTCTATGAATATGGATAAAATTAAATGAGTATGTATGCTCATAATCAATTCAACAACATATAATAAAAATAAATTGGAACATCCTGGGTTTTGACCCTTAGAAAATTTCTTGAAAATCCATTCTCCGGACCTAATACGACTCATGGGTACGAGCCGTATGCTGGGGTACAAGTGGTATGGTCCTATCGTATGTTGAACAGTATTAGTTGGTAAGATGGTTTTGGTCACTGAAATGGATACGACTTAAGGGTATGAATCGTATGGCTTGGTACGAGTCGTATCAGGGACTCGTATGGTTAGCAGTGTTTGATCCTCTTGGTATTTTATTCTGCCAGGGATATGTGTTATGCGTATGGATCGTATCTTGTGGCTACGACTTGATTTTATGATTCATATACTGGACAGTGTTTGATTCAAGGGTTGAGACTTGGATATGAGTGGTGGATACTGATCGTATATAAGGGTACGACTCGTATGGGTTAGTCGTATCCCTATAACAGGTTCTTAAGTAATTTAAGTGGAGGTATTCTGGAAATTTTTCTACTTACCCTAATTAGGACCCATGACTTCTAATACACCTAGGAGGCTATTTACCCTATTAGTCTATTCATTAACACTTAGAAACTATTCTAAAATATCTTATAATTCTCTCAAGAGCTTTTGGGGCAAGAAAGCTAGGGTTTCATCTTGTAGATAGCTTTGGGACTTGTCTTGGTGATTTCTTTCCATCAATTTTTTGGTATAAGGCATGATTCTCTTACCTTATTATAATTTCAACTAAAGGCATGACTTCTATGATTGATTTCATAGTTTTACTATTTCATTATTATGGTTTTCAACTATTGTTTGAGGGTTTTGATATTGAAGGCTTGGTTATAGTTTCATATGGTTTTACTTATGCTTTTATATGCATCAATGGTGGATTTGGACAATTGGAGTGCATGGTAATAGTTTAATGATCTTTGGAATTGGTTTTGGTTATATTATTCCCCCAAGGTGTTTGATAAAATGCTTATAAAGATATGTTCATTGCATTGACTTCTTTTAATAAAACTCTTGTATGTTTTAAACTTATCAAAAGAATTATGCATGGTTTAAACAATTTGGAAAGGCTAAAGGCTAAATGGTTATGCTTGTGGAGAACATGGAAGTCTCCCAAGTTGATTTAATATGGTAATTGGAAGGGCATCTAAGGTCCCCTTAACCTAAATAGTTTGGCTATGGATATTACTTGCAAGTAAGGAATGGTATGATAATACAACTAATATTGGCCTTGGTTAATATATGGTAAATAGATCGTTTGACATAGTTTGAATTGGGCATTAATGGTGGGATGTGTACTAAGCCATGAAAGGTAGCGGTCTTGGGGAGGGGGGAACCAAAATCGAAAACTCATAGTTGCCGATATGAGGGGTCTTGATGACCATATGCGTGTGCCATATTTTAAATTAGGGGATGTACTAGTCATCCCATATGATATTCCCTGATCGTGCGGTTATACGCATTAGGGACCTTTCAGTAGGGGGAGATGAACCCATATAGCCTGTGGGTAGTTAGGACAGCAAAGCAACATAGCCCAGGTAAAGGTTTTAAATGCATGCTAAAACCGGTCCCCTTCCCGGCACTTATATATATATGGTTGTATGCATTATGGATGGTTTTACTTGGTTTCATAATTGATATTATTTTATCCTTATCCTGAGATTTATGCTAGCGGTCACTCGCTAACCCCATCTACTGGTGGTTGTATACTCATACTATATAGGAACAGATCATTCTGTTCCTCTTGTTTAGCACGTGGATTCGGTATCAGCATTTAGACTAAAGTGGTGAGCTTTCATCCATTTGGGAGGCATCATTTCAAGTTATAGATTTCTTTAGACACTTTTCTTTTACTTTGGATATTGGTTTTGGCCATGGTTGGGGGCATATCCCAATCAAATTTGTTTACTCTTTTGGATAAAGGCTTTGTGGTACTTCTGGGGGTTGGTATGGGTGGGATCGGTAGAGGTGTCGGCCTCGGTATTGGAATAAATTGATGGACTGACATCATTGGACGATATTGTTAGTTTTTCCATCCTATTGTATTTTGGGATTGATATTATGTTTTGGTATTCCCTTTTACTTATGGTCTATGGTTTGGTTTGGAATGGTTGGGCTGTTGGTGTGATATGGTTGGACTCGATTGGGTTGGTCATGATCGTGACCCTATCCCAGAGTCTAAATGAGAACAATAATACTATCTTGTTATATGTTTAAAATTCATCCTATCTAAGGCTGGATATAGGTGTTTGGGTTGGGTAACAGGGGGCGGTATCCGGTCTTAGTTGGACTTGGAATGTCCATTACAACAAGGCTCAGGGTCGGGTTGGGTTAAGTTGGTATCAGAGCCTAGGTTCATGGTCAACTAGGAAGTCCACAAAGTCATGTCAAGTAGAGTCTCTTTTTTGGGGTGTGAAGCACGCCACACTTATAAGAGAGAGGCTGCAATACATTTAGGAATGTTTCACTTTCTTCGTATTCTACCTTTAAGCTTAAGTTCTCAATCCTGGAATCTCCTCTAATCCTTATTTGTTTGTCTTTCAGATCATGCCTCCTAGATCTGGAACATAAGGAAATTCTTGTATCCCATCTGGGGATAATGCTAAAGAGGGACGTCCTACGTCTGGAGTACATCTTTGATCTCATGGTCTTATTCCCGATAGTGCTGTAGTTTCTCCTGTTCTGAATAGTTCTCCTCAGGTCCCTCAGGACAGCTTGACAAACATAAAATTTCATCAGTCTATCTATATTATTGCCTAATTGGTTGTTGCTCAGGCTGAGCGGGGTACGACTGGTGATTTGTCTACTGAGGCCACAAGGGTTGGTTAATTTATTAAAATGGGTTCTCCAACTTTTACTGGGGTGAAGGTGGAAGAGGATCCACAATTCTTCTTAGATGAGATAGAAAAGATCTTTTGGGCGATGCATGTTACTAATATAGAGGGGGTAAACTTTGCAGCTTATCAGCTCAAGGATATTGCTTATTAGTGATATGAGGAGTGGGATAGGGATATAGGTGATATAGAAGAGGAAGGTTATGGGAGGCCTTTTCTAATACCTTCTTGGATTAGTTCTTTCCTAAAGAGTTAAGAAAAGCTAAGATGGAGGAGTTTGTGAACCTCAGGAAAGGAAGGATATCAGTAAAGGAATATGCTTTGAAGTTCCATCAGCTATTAAGGTATGCTTCTGATTTGGTGGCTAATATGAGGTCGAGAATGAAGAAGTTTGCTCCTGGGTTAAATGAGGATTTGATTTTAGAGAGCAAGCATGCCTTGCTGATTAAGGATATGGACATCTTAAGGTTGACTATTCATATACAGCAGGTTGAGGATGAGAAGAGAAAGCAGGTGGAGTTTGGGGATAGGCAAGGAAAGAGAAGTAGGTTTTCTGATCAAAGAGGTGCTCAGTCTCAAGGTAGTAGAGATGGTGACAAGTGGCAAAAAATAAGGGGGGGAGTTCTGGTTCTTTTTATGCTAGTGCTCTTTATTAGTTGAGAGACAGGCATCATAAAGGTGGTAATAATTCTTTGGCACAAGCTGCCCAAACTCAGGTGATCGGAGGTTAGTTAGTTTTTTTGTATCCTCCTTGTCGATTCTATGGTCGTCCTCATCGGGGATATTGTGAGGAAGGAAGGGACAAATGCTTTAACTGTGGCCAGGAAGGCCATTGACCCAGGGATTGTCCGGTTAATAAGGTTGCTATAGGGGCAAATAAGATTCATGTGGATTCATCTTCTATTCCTACACCAAGTGGGGTGGCATCTACTTTTGTTATTGCTCCTGGTTCTAGTGTTGGTCGGAACAGGTTGTATGCTTTGTTATCCCGACAGGAATCCGAGACATCACCTTATGTCGTTATTGGTACGTTATGAATTTTCTCTTGTGATGAATATTGTTTATTTGATCTAGGGTCTACTCTTTCTTATGTGACTCGATATGTGGCTATGTTTCTTGGTTTTGATATGGAAGTTATTTCGTATCGTTTTTTGATTTCTATCTCGATAGGTAACTTAGTTATTGCTAAAAGAGTCTATAGGGAGTGTGTGGTATCTGTTGGTAGCAAGCAAACCTTAGCGGATCTGTTTGAGTTGGATATGGTAGATTTTAATATAATTCTAGGTATGGATTGGTTGCATGCTTGTTATACGTCTATATATTATCGGACCCGTGGGGTTATCTTTAAGTTCCCTGGTGAACTGATTATAGAATGGAAAAGTAGTTCCTTAGCTCTTGGGGGGAGGTTTATTTCTTATCTTAGAGTTCGGAGGTTAATCTCTAAGGGTTGTCTTTATCACTTGATCTGGGTTAAAGATTCTAACTTGGAAAGTCCTTCTATTTCTTCGGTCCCCGTGGTTAATGAGTTTTTAGAGGTCTTTTCGGATGATCTTTCTAGTGTTCCTCCGGATAGGGAAATAGAGTTTGGTATTGATTTGCTTCCAAACACTCATCCAATTTCTATTCTGCCTTATAAAATGGCTCCAGTTGAGTTGAGGAAACTCAAGGAGCAACTTAACGATTTTTTAGATAAGGGGTTTATTCATCCTAGTGTTTCTCCATGGAGTGCACCGGTGTTGTTTGTGCGCAAGAATGATGGTTCTCTTAGGATGTGCATTGACTACAGAAAGTTGAACAAGGTGAAGGTCAAACACAAGTATCCTCTTCTATAGATAGATGACTTGTTTGACTAGTTATAGGGTGCTAAGTTCTTCTCTAAGATAGTTTTTTGGTCTGGGTACCATCAACTTAAGATTAGGGAGGTGGATATACCTAAGACGGATTTTCATATCCGGTATGGGCATTTTGAGTTCTTGGTTATGTCATTTGGATTGACTAATGCTCCGACAAAATTTATGGACTTGATGAACAGGGTGTTTAGATAGTATTTGGATCTCTTCGTCATTGTGCTTATTGATGACATTCTGGTTTATTCGAAGAGTGAGGTAGATCATGTTAATCACCCCTGAGTGTGTTTCAAACCTTAAAGAAACCACAGTTGTATCCCAAGTTCTCGAAGTGTGAGTTTTCGTTTAACGCTATAACTTTCTTGGGCCATATTATTTCTAGTAAAGGGATAATGGTGGATCCGCAGAAGGTTGTTGTGGTAAAAAGGTGGCCTAGACCCATAACTCCATCCGATATTCAGAGTTTTTTGGGTTTAGTCGGGTATTATAGGTGGTTTGTGGAAGGCTTTTCTTTGATAGGTGCTCGTTTGACTATCTTGACTCAGAAGAAGGTTAAGTTTTCTTAGTCAAATGCTTGTGAAGGGAGTTTTGAGAAGTTGAAGAATAAGTTGACTTTGGTTCCAATCCTGACCTTACCGGAAGGCAATGATGGATTTTTGGTTTATTATGACGCATCTTGGGTAGGGCTTAGTTGTGTTTTGATGCCACATGGGAAGGTGATTGTCTATGCTTCTAGGCAGTTGAAGGTACATAAGAGGAATTATCCTACTTGTGATTTAGAGTTGTTGGCGGTTGTATTTACTTAGAAAATATGGTTGTATTATTTGCATGGCGTTCAAGTGGATATCTTTTCTGATCACAAGAGTTTTCAGTATGTTTTCACTCAGAAAGAGCTTAATCTCAGGCAGAGAAGATGGCTTGAGCTTCTCAAGGATTATGATATGAGTCTTTACTACTACCCAGATAAGGCTAATATGGCTGCTGATACTCTTAGTAGGTTGTCCATGGGTAGTTTAGCTCATGTGGAGGAAGGCAAGCGGGAATTGGTAAAGGACATTTATCGCTTGGCTAATCTTGGAGTTCATCTTTTGGACTCTAAGGATGGTAGTATAATGGTGTAAGAAGTGGTTAGATCATCTCTCTTTGCAGAGATTAAGAAGAAACAAGTTTTAGATCCCGTCTTGATGAAAACCAAGGGTGATGTTGGTAGGCAAAAGGTAATAGCATTTGAGATCAGTGGTGATGGTACTTTATGGTACTAAGGGAAGTTGTATGTTCCTGATGTCGATGGGCTGCGACAAAGGGTTTTGGATGAGGCGCATGAGTCGCGCTTTATTGTTCATCTCGGCTCGACTAAGATGTATCATGATCTCAAGGATATCTACTGGTGGAATGGCATTAAGAAAGATGTCGCTGATTTCATGGCCAAGTGTATGGTGTGTCAACAGGTTAAGATTGAGTATATGAGCCCTGGTGGGTTTTATCAAGAGATTGATTTGCCCGAATTAAAGTGGGAAGTGATCAATAAGGACTTCGTTATCGGTCTTCCTCGGTCTCGGAATTAGTATGATTCGATTTGGGTCATCATGGATAGGATGACCAAGTTTGTGTATCTTTTGCAGTGCAGACTACCTTTTAGGTAGAGGATTATGTGCAGTTGTATCTTTAGGAGATTGTGAAACTGCATGGGTTACCTATTTCGATTATCTCTGATCGTGGTACGCAGTTTATGTCCCATTTCTAGAGGTCGTTCCTGAAAGTGTTGGGGACTAAGGTTAGTATGAGTACTGCTTTTCATCCACAATCAGATGGGCAAGCGGAGAGAACTATTCAGGCATTGGAGAATATGCTTCGGACTTGTGTAATCGACTATGGTGGCAATTGGGTTGAGCATCTACCTTAGGTAAAGTTTTCTTACAACAATAGCTATCATTCGAGTATTGGTATGGCTCTTTTCAGGGCGTTGTATGGTAGGAGGTGTAGATTTCCTATTAGGTGGTTTGAGCTTGGAGAAGCGGACATGTTTGGTCTGGATTTGGTTTATCAGGCGATGTAGAAGGTTAAGGTGGTTCAAAATAGGCTTAAAGCTGCCCAAATCGCCAAAATTCTTTTGCGGATGATAGGCGTAGAGACTTAGAGTTTGAGGTCGGGGATAGGGTGTTCCTCAAGGTGTCTCCCATGAAGGGAGTGGTATAGTTTGGCAAAAAGAGAAAGCTTAGTCCTCGGTTTATTGGTCCTTATTGATTTTGCGGAGAGTTGGGAATGTTGCTTATGAGTTGGAGTTGCCATCTAGCTTAAATTTGGTTCATCTAGTCTTTCATGTTTCCATGTTTAGGAAGTGTCTTGGTGATCCTTCTTCGGATGTTCCTATGGAAGGATTGGGTATTTCAGATTCTTTATCTTATAAAGAAGTCCCAGTTGAGATATTAGATAGGAAAGTTCGTCAGTTGTGGACCAAGGATGTGGCTTCAGTTAAGGTTCTATGGCAGAACCATAAGTGGAAGAAGCCACTTGGGAAGCAGAAGAGGACAAGAATTCCAAGTATCCGCATTTGTTTTCTGCTCCTGAGATTCATGTGGAAGGTATATGTATTGAATACATCTTTATTTTCTGAGTTTGTTAAAGGAAAGATTAACATCTTTGCCTCTTTCTTTTCAAAATTTGTTAAAAGAATGTTTGATAATGCAATCTCTGTGTGTGGTTACCCCTACCTTGTCCATCATTCGAGGATGAATGTTCCTAGTGGGGGAGACTGAATTATCCTGGGTTTTGACCCTTATAAAATTTCTTGGAAATCTGTTACCTGAACCCAATACTACTCATGGGTACGAGCCGTATGCTGGGGTACGAGTGGTATGGTCCTGTTGTATGCTAACTAGTGTTAGTTGGTGAGATAGTTTTGGTCACTGGAATAGATACGACTTAAGGGTATGAGTCGTAGGGCTTGGTATGAGTCGTATTAGGGACTCGTATGGTGGGCAGTGTTTGATCCTCCTGGTATTTCATTCTACCAGGGATATGGGTTATGGGTATAGACCTTATGCTATGGTTACAACTTAGTTGGATGAGTCGTATACTGGACAGTGTTTGATACAAGGGTTGAGGCTTAGATACAAGTGGTGGATACCAATCTTATAGGAGGGTACGACTCGTATGGGTCATTTATATCCCTGTGATGGTTTTTAAGGGATTTAAGTAGGGGTGTTCTGCATATTTCCCTACTTATTCTATTAAGGAGTGTATTTACCCTATTATTCTATTCATTAATACTAAGAAACAATTCCAAAACATCTCACAATTCTCTTAAGAGCTTTTAGGGCAAGAAGGCTAGGGTTTCATCTTGTGGATTGTTTTGGGGCTTGTCTTGGTGATTTCTTTCCATTAATTCTTCGGTATAAGGCATGATTCTCTTCCCTCATTGTAGTTTCAACTAAAGGCATGGTTTATATGATTAATTTCATAGTTTTACTATTTCATGATTATGGTTTTCAATTATTATTTGGGGGTTTTGATATTGAAGGCTTGGTTATGGTTTCCTATGGTTTTACTTATGCTTTTATATGCATCAATGGTGGATTTGGACAATTTGAGTTCATGGAAATAGTTTAATGGTCTTTGGAATTTGTTTTTGTTATATCATGCCCCCAAGATATTTGATAAAATGCTTATAAAGACATGTTCATTGAATTGACTTATTTTAATGGAACTCTTGCATGTTTTAAACTCAATAAAGGAATTATGCATGGCTTAAATGATTTGGAAAGGCTAAAGGCTAAATGGTTATGATTGTGGAGAACATGGAAGTCTCCCAATTTGATTTAATATGGTAATTGGAAGGGCATCTAAGGTCCCCTTAACCTAAATGGTTTGGCTATGGATATTACTTGCAAGTAAGGGATGGTATAATGATACCACTAATATTGGCCTTGGTTAATATATGGTAAAGAGATTGTTTGGACATGGTTTAAATTAGGTATTAATGGCGGGCTGTGTAGCTAAGCCGTGAAAGGTGGCAGTCCTGGGGGGATCAAAATTAGAAACTCATATTTGCCGATATGAGGGGTCTTGATGACCATGCGCGTGTGTCACATATTAAATTGGGGGATTACTAGTCATCCCATGGGATATTCCTTGGTCGTGTGGCTACATGCACTAGGTCCCTTTCAACAGGTAAGCTGAACCCATATGGCCCGTGAGTGGTTAGCACAACAAAACTACACAGCTAAGGTAAAGGTTTTAAATGCATGCTAAACCTGGTCCCCTCTCCCTACACTTATATATATGGTTGTATACATTATGGATGGTTTTATGTGGTTTCATAACTGACATTATTTTATCCTTATACTGAGATCCATGTTAGCGGTCATTCACTAACCCCGTCTACTGGCAGCTGTATACCCAGGATATGCAGGAACCGACCATTTTACTCCTCCTGTTTAGGACGCTGATTTGGTATCAGTATTTGAATGTAAGTGGCGAGCTTCCATCCATTCGGGAGGCATCATTTCATGTTATGGATTTCTTTAGACACTTTTCTTTTACTTTGGATATTGGTTTTTGCCATGGTTGGGGGTATGTCCCAACCGAATTTATTTACTCTTTTGGATAGAGGCTTTGTGGTACTTTTAGGGGTTGGTATGGGCGGGATCAGTAGAGGTGCCAAACTTGGCATTGGAATAAGCCTGTAGGCTAACATCATTTGATGATATTGTTGGTTGTTCTATCCTATTATATTTTAGGATTCATTTTCATATTATGTTTTGATATTCCCTTTGGATTATGGGTCTGTGGTTTGGTTTTGTATGGTTGGGCGGTTGGTGTGATACGGTTGAACTTGATTGGGTCGGTCATGGTCATGACCCTATCCCAGACTCTTAATGAGATAAATAACATTATCTTGTTATATGTTTGAAATTCAGTCCATCTAAGGTTGGATATAGGTGGTTTGTGTTGGGTAACAGGGGGCGGTCTCCAGTCCTGGTTGAACTTGGGATGCCCATTATGACAAGGCCCGGGGTCGGGTCATGTCATAAATCAACTCGATAATTATGTAAATGAGATCAAGTCACCTCAAATCTCTATAGATCATGTTACAATTCCTCTCATCACAATACAATAGTAATGAATCATGTAAGGCGTTAATAATTTAAATTGAAGTCACTGCATGGGCATCACAATGATGATAAAGAAAAAATAATGCTCAAACAAAAGTACTAACAACCCCCCAACCCCACCCCACCCCACACACTTGAATCACAATGATAATAATCTCTCAATTTAAGAATAAGATTCACACAAGTCTTGACACAGACAACACAATAATAATAATGATCTCAACAGATGAATACGACATTAAATTTTCAACCCATAGTATACTTTACATGAATGGTTATCTATCCAGCCAGTCTAAATAAAGTTAAGCTATAACCTACCTCAAAATTGAAAACATAAGCTTGAAACCCTAAAAAAGAATCATTTCTCTTTCAAGCAGCTTTAAAATGCTCTCAACCTATTAAAAATTGATTACCCATATTGGCATACTTTGATTCCAGATCAAAAATCACTTCAAAAATTAACCCCGAATATAAAAGGATAAAATTGAAATTTTGATTGAAAAAAATCATGTTATCCATTCTTTAAGGAGTCTAAATACGAAAAAACATCAAAACTAAGTTGAAATCGAGTTTGAAATCCATGAAAAACTAATTTCTTAATTAATCAAGTAAAATCCAAAATTTCAACTTTCAAAATCCAAGTTTTGAAGTTGTTTTTGAAATGAAATCAGTGTCTAATGACATAAAATACGTTTAGAAGCTTACCCAAACACGTTAAAAAAACCCTCTTTGAAATCACCTATCTGAGGTCCCAAAACTAAAAAATGGTGAAAATAGAGTTGGATTTACGAAATTGGTGTTTTTATAGTATTGTTCTACGAACAGCATCATGAGGTCAATGATTGACTATTATTAAAATGGTCATCATGATCAGGGAAGGGGCCACACAATAGTAATGCACACTCGATCCAAACCTTGTGATCACGGTGACCCACCACGCGATCACAATGACTAACTACCTAACTCTTTGTGATTGCAACACCCCTCCACGCAATAGCAATGACCAATTGTCTAGTGCACCGAAAACTACACCAACAGTGTTTTGGACTTGAAAATGTCCTAACTGAACCTTCGAGATTCGTTTAAGAACCCACAAAAATAATCTAATAGTGTTGTTACAAGGCAAAATTCAATGTTTTTTACTCAAAAAAACCAACAAATTTCTTGAAAGAGATTGTATCAGCAAGTTAGGCCTTGGAAAACCATTTAGGCCAAAATAAGGGAAAAGGATCATATTTATCCCTCTATTTTAAAAAATGGTTGAATATACCCTTCATCATAATTTGCGGCTAAATTTAACCTTGGTGTCATACTTTGGGGATAAATTTACTCCTCTACTTTGGAAAATTAGCTAAATATATCCATCATCATACTTTGGGGCTAAATATAACCTCGATATTATACTCTGGGATATATTTACCCTCATTCTTAAGAAACTTTTCACCTATATCATTCCTTTAGCAAAAAAGCCTAAATCAACATTAAATTTCCCATTTTTAGAGATAAATCATACCCTAACCTAATTCGCTTGATTTGGCCGACAAAAAATGCACAATAAATATTCCCCTCTCAATTCTTTTAATCAAATTTTTCCAACAAACAAAAATACTTTTCTTTAACATACAATGTTGGTAGGTTGTTTACAAATAAATAAAAGTAAAATGGAATAGGATGTAGAAGTAAGGGACAAGAGAAAATTTATATTGTAAACTCTGTTTTTGTTCAGTTATGTTCAAATTTCAAATTTTGTATGCAATTCTATATGCATCTAGATTCTAGAATCAATGAACATGTTTTTTGAGCAAATAACATAATAAAAAATTTGCGTAGATCTAAATTTCATATAAAGACATATGAATGAACAAATGTCATGAGGCATATAGGGAGACCTCTTAACTCAATCATCCAGAGAAATATCCAGTGGGCCTAATTTATTGAATTTGACCATCAAATATTATTTTTCATGAGCTCTGTATTGATGCAAATCCATGAACTGAGAGAGGGCTATATTTCTTTATTTTTGCATAGATGCAGATTAATTTTCCATGAGCTATGTGTTGATAAATAACTAGTGGCTTAATCTCGTAGGGAAATTTGACCAACATAACTAAAGGGTACGTATTTATTTGTATTTTTTTTTTGCTCAAGTCGGGTCGGATGGATTAAATTAGTGTGCATTTTGTTATTTTAAAAATGGGACATTTAACATTGATTTGAGATTTTCTATTAAAGGAAGAGTTGTAACGCCCCGGGAGTACACCTTGGATGCCACACGGTGCTTACAGCTCCGAAGGACCACAAACTAAACCAGGAGTTGGTACCTGCTGTGAGCACTGAATAAAATAACAAAGACATATGCAAAACTTAAATAAAAAATGCCATAAGGTTTTAACAACTAAAAATCAATACTGAATCATTATTTTAAAATGTCTGAAACATATTGTCAATTCTGATAAAATAAATGATAATAACAACTGAAAATTGACAATCTGTCTGTACCAGTCTGAAAGCTTCTAAATTGACTAACTGTGGAGTTGATGGGACAAGCCCCCAACTAACTCCGACTAACTAAATAAACTAACTACTGGCATAACTGAATATGAGATAACTCATCCTCGAAGGATGAGGACTCACCCCTGTTGCTGCTACTGGTACATTAGGTAAGATAGGTTGAAATGCATGAGTTCATATGTATAAAGTGATAACTGAATGAATGTACAGCATGAGATACTGAGTAAGAATGCATGAAAACTAGAAAGTCTGAGAACACATAACCAAGCATAAAACAAATTCTGAAATGATCTGTAATCTAAAATATTGAAATACTGGTAACTGTATAACTAATATCAGAATGCTATGGTCAAGCAAACCTGAAATTGAATACTGCACTAAATACGAGACTGAGACTGTGGGAGCTATCATCTAACCGACATGCCCCAAATGAGTTAAATGGGATCCAACCTGTAACCCCTGGTAGGGTGTCAGTGCTGTGTCATGGGTACTAACAATGGTTGTGTGGATCCACTAATTGATGTCTCGAATGACCAGGGTGTCAAACCTAAATTGACGGGTGACTTCTCATATCCTACACTGGCTACGTACTTCTACAATACAGGAACTGCTCCTAATGACTCTGCCTAACTGACGAGAAAGTTGTCATCCCTGCATTCACTTGGTGATATATCCTACTTCCAACTGAAAGACACTGAATACTGGAATGAACTAAGTTTAGCTATTTATGGTGACTGACTGAACTAAAAATGCTCATAACTATCCTAAACCATTTTATAGATACTGAAAACTAGGTAAGCAGCTAGATTTTGGGTATTCAAAACCCCAAGGACTCGATAGCAATAACAACAAGACCATACTAAAACCTTAAGGACATGATAAGTATTCATTATTCAAAACTCATTCCTTTGAGCATTTCATTAAACACTTGCAATTCATGGTTTAAACATGGGAATAGTTTTAAAATGTAGTAATATCATGATTTAGATATTAAATCATAATTTAAGGTACAAACCAATGAGTAAGCATCATTTAGACATGTAGGGTTTAACTTCAACAACAAATTATGTGTAAAAATAATATAAAATCAAAATTCATGGGAATTCATGGTTAAAATTCATGATAACATGTAACAATCATATCTTTAAACTTGAAATTAGGTTTTTGGACTCCATGGGTGAGAAGGGGCCATGGATAAACATCTAACATACCTTTAAGGATTAAATCCTTAAGAGTATCATGAGCTTAAATGTTCTTGGCTTGGAAGATACTAATTTTTTTCTTTCTTGGATGGAAAGAAGGTTTAGCTTGATGAACAATAAGAGAGTTTAGGGTTATTTGTTGAATAAAATTGGGGAATATGGTCAAATTATACCCTTTCAGCAGTTTAATCCCGTGTTTTCACAATTTGGGGAGGTGGGAAAAGACCATATTGCCCTTCTATAATTTAAAATTTCAAATGGAACCCGAATTTGACCATCACCGTGATGTGCCAAGGCTGCCACTGGTATAGGCACCACGACTCACCACAATCGCGGTGACTTGTTGTTTTGGATCCAAACTGGTCCAAACCTCATCCAAAAAATTTCAAACTTACACGAGACATGATACTTACACCCTTGAACATAAATCAACTTAAAAACTTACTTCTCGTGATTGGGAAGGTCACTTTAAAAAGCCTTGAAGTTAAGAGGCCAAAAATAAAACTAAGTCTCCAACACTTAGCTAAATTTTCAGGTTCTAAGCCTTTTATACATGTGTTATAGGCTGAATTGAGCTAAAAAAATTATGGGGTATTACAATATCTCCCTCTTGGAAACACTCATCATCGAATGAGACTGATCAAGCTGAGAATACTGAGGAACTGAGATTACATATTGAACATGCATAACTGAAACATGATTGCATGACTGTGGCTGAAATATGACACATGACTGAACTGATTCATGAATGCATGAAATGACATGAGACTGATTACATAGTTGGAAATGAGAATGGAATAGAGATCATTGAAGAAAAACTATCACCTTAAGCGGAGTCTGAATTTGGGAGAAAAGATGTGGGTACTTGGTTCACATATCAGCTTCTACTTCCCAAGTGTCTCCCTCAACAGACTGGTTCGTCCAAAGAACTTTGACTAAGGGAACTATTTTGTTCCTTAGTCTACGAGTTTGACGATCGAGGATTTCTATAGGAAACTCCTCATAAGAGAGACTGTCCTGAACATCTACACTTTTTAAGGGCAATACAACAGTTAGGTCCCCAATGCACTTCTTCAGTAAAGAAACATGGAACACTGGGTGTACAGAAGCCAAATCTGTAGGAAAATCAAGCTCATAAGCTATCTTTCAAAAGAGGCTCAAGATCCTGTAAGGGCCAGCATACCAGGAACTGAGCTTTTCCTTTTGACGAACCTCTCCACTGTTTTCATGGGAGAGATTTTCAAATATACAAAATTACCAATCTCAAATTTGAGATCTTTTCTCCTCACATCTGCATAAGATTTCTATTGGCTTTGGGATATCTTAAGCCTCTCTTTAATCAACTAAACTTTCTCTAATGCACCATATACTAACTCAGGCCATATCAAAGCAGTCTCACCTACCTCAAACCAACCAATTGGATATATATATCTCATCCTATATAGAGCCTTAAACGGAGCCATCTGGATACTGGAATAATAGCTATTGTTGTAGGTAAACTCAAATAATGGAAAATGATCATCCCAACTACCCTTAAAATTGATAACACATGCTCTCAACATGTCATCTAGGGTCTGAATGGTCCTCTCTACCTAACTATTTTTCTGAGGGTGAAAGGTTATACTGAGGTGAACTTGGGTACCAAGACCCTTCTAGAAGGCTTTCCAAAACTGAAAGGTAAATCGAGTACCTCTATCAAAAATGATGGACATCGAAACTTCGTGCAACCTAACCAACTCTCTGATATAGAGCTTGGCATAGTTCTCGGCTGAATAAGAAGTATGGGCTGGCAAGAAATAGAATAATTTGGTCATGCTGTCCATAATGACTCACATAGAATCATGTTGATGACAAGTACGGGGCAAACCCATCACAAAGTCCATTTTCACCTCTTCCCACTTCCAAGTGGGAATACTGAACTCCTACATAGTGCCACTAGGATTTTGGTTCTTAACCTTAACCTGCTGATAAATAGAGCACGTAGCTGCAAACTCTACAACATCTCCCTTTATAGCACTCTACTAATAGATTTCCCACAAATTGCAATTCATCTCAGTATCCCCTGGACGAATAATGTAACACACACCATGTGATTCTGCGATAATCCGCTGTCTCAAATTGTCTACACATGGCACACACGATCTACCCTGGCAACACAATATACCATCTCTCCCTTGGGAGAAAACCTCTACTTTCTGATCTCTGACTGACTCTTTCAACTTGACCAATCTAGGATCTTTATCTTGCTTTTGTTTTACTTTGGCAACCAACGAAGATTCCGAACTACTCTGAACCCATACACTACCCTCAACTATCAACCAAGCAAACACCTAATCTAGCAAGCTGATGAGCCTCCGAACTAAATTCTTCTTATCATTCTCAACATGGGAAACACTACCTATGGATAATCTACTAAGGAAATCTACCACTATATTGGCCTTGGCCAGATTATATAAAACACTCATATCATAGTATTTCAGCAATTCTAACCACCTTCTCTAAAAAAGATTTAACTCTCTTTACAAAAACACATACTCTAAACCTTTGTGATCCGTGAACACATCAACATGTACCCCATACAAATAATGATTCTAAATTTTCAAGGCAAAAACAATAGCTGCTAACTCAAGATCATGGGTAGGATAATTATTTCATTAGGGCTTAAGTTGTCTAGAGGCGTAGGCTATGACCTTACCTCTATACATCAACACAAAACCCAAACCAACTTTGGAAGAATCACAGTAAACAACAAACCCATTTGAACCATCGAGCAACGTCAAAATTGGGGCTGAGGTGAGTCAAGTCATTACTCCTAAAAACTTTTCTCACAGGAGTCTGACCACTAAAATTTGACTTTCTTTTGAGTCAATCAGGTCATGGGGAATGCAATAGATGAAAACCCTTTAAAAAACCATTTGTAAAAGCCAGACAAACCCAAAAAGCTCTTAATATCTGATGGAGAAATGGGTTTGGGCCATTTTCCCACTGCTTTGGTCTTTTGAGGGTCAACTCTAATGCTATCACCAGAAATAATATGACCAATGAAGGCTGCTGATCTTAACCAAAATTTACACTTACTGAATTTGGCGAACAATTGATGGGCTCTAAGAGTCTGAGAAACAATTCTGAGGTGGTTTGCATGATCATTTTAATTATGAGAATAGACAAGAATATTATCTATGAATACTATGACAAATATGTCTAAGTACTGCTTAAACACTTTGTTCATCAAGTCCATGAAAATTGCTGGGGCATTTGTAAGACTGAAAGACATGACTAGAAATTTGAAGTGACCATATTGAGTTCTAAAAATTGTTTCTGGAATATCACATTCTCTGATCCTGAGCTGATAATAGCCGAATATGAGGTCTATCTTAGAGAAGTAACTAGCACCCTGAAGTTGGTCAAATAAGTCATCGATTCTGGGAAGTGGATATATATTTTTGATTGTGACTTTGTTCAATTGATCGGTAATCAATGCACATTCACACGAAAAGGATCGGAGCACCCATAGGGAAACACTGGGCCTAATGAATAACTTATCTAAGAGATCTTTTAACTATTCTATCAATTCTTTAAGTTCGACTAGAGCCATTCAGTATGGCAAAATAGAGATAGGTTAAGTATCTAGAAGAAGGTCTATTTCGAAGTAAATTTCCCTTTTGGGAGAGACTCTGGGAAGATCTTCAGGGTACACATTTAGGAATTCCCTCACTATTGAAGCTGACTCAAGACTAGGAGTCTTAAAATCAAAGTCTTTAACTCGAACCAGATGATAGACACACCCATTGGATATTATTTTTTTTGCTCTAAGTTACGAAACAAGATAACCCCCAAGTATTGAAGTACTACCCCTCCATTCAAGGACCGGTTTATTCAAAAACTAAAAATAAATGATTTTCCTTCTACAATCAACTGAAGCATAGCATGAATGAAGCTAATTCATGTCAAGAATGACGTCAAAATTTGTCATCTCTAGTTTTACAAGGTCTATTGATGTAACTTTTTGAGACACTGTGACCGAGTAGTTTCTGTATACCCGTTGGGCTATGATAGACTGGGGTAGATACTGAGAAAGGAACTTTTAAGTTTCGGGACTGACTCTAAAGTTCACAGCTATATAAGGGGTTATAAAAGAAAGAGAAGCTCCGTGATCTAGCAAAGCATAAATATGTAAATGAAAGACTTATAACATACCGATAACCACATTAGGAGAACTTTCATGATCTTGTTGGGACTAAAGTGCATAAAGCCTGTTCAGATGCTGACCTTTTGTAACACAGGAAGTAGTACCCTACTGAGTCGGGAAACCTGCTAGTGTCGATGAAAAATGAGACTGGCCCTAATGGCGCACATCTCTACCCTCTTGAGCTATCACTTAACACACCTATATCCTATGGCCTGTCTTACCATACATAAAACATCGATCACTTTCAACTCTATTCTCCCTGATGGTTTCTACCATATTTTTGGCAAAGAAGATTTGTACGACCATTATTTATGCTGCCCTGGGACTTAGAGCCTAGCATGCTAACTTAATTATCAATTCTAAACTTGGGCACTGGTGCCCTAGCTAAAAACGGATCTAGGACTAAATATTTCTGATGAAATTGAGGACGGTTATCACCCTCTGACCTTGGCTGAGTAAAATTAAAGCTACCTATCGTAGCCCTTTTGTTCTCCCTTTCTCTGTACTTAGCCTTCTCCTCTTTAATCTGCTGAGCATGAACCATCAACCTAGATAATTCCATCTCCTAAATCAACATTGCAGCCCTACACTCCATGACCATACTATCAGATACCCCAGACATAAACTTGCTCATCCTAGACTTGTTATCAGCCACCACATGAGGAGCACCCCAGCAAGCTGAGTCAACTTAAGAGAATACTCATTCACACTCATGTTGCCCTATTTCAAATTAATAAAATCTAATACCTTAGCTTTCCTCAGCTCCAAAGGGAAGAATCTATCTAAGAAGGCTGTAGAAAACTTCTCCCATTTTATAGGACCTACATCAGTGTCTCTATCTTCTTTTCACTACTTAAACAAAGTATGAGCTACATCCTGCAATTAGTAAGAAGCTAATTCAGCACATTCGCTAGAAGTCCCACCCATAATATTTGTTACTTTTTGAATTATGTTAAGGAATTCCTGCGGATCCTTATCATACTTGAATCCCAAAAATAAAGGAGGATTCATTTGGGTAAAATCCTAAATCCTGGCTGTGGTGGGATTTACCATTGGGTTGGATGGGATAGTAGCTGACTAATTGTTTTGAGTTACTACAGAGTGAGCCAGAGTAGTGAATGCAACTCTGAACTCGGCATGCTAAACATGCTCATTCAGGGGATCTTCCTAAACGGTCGGAGGTACTGGCTGGTTTTCGTTTCTTCTCCTCTTATCTTTCTAGAGGCATGTTTTGTAAATAGAAGGAATATTGATTTAGACAAAGTGTTTAACTTAAGACCATGCTTATTCGCACGACATGAATACTGAAAGAATGGAACTTTTCCTAAAATGTCTTGTAGCCTTTTATCCATAAGTGTGATGCACTTTTAGACTCCCTAGGACACTATAAAACCTTAGGCTCTGATACCAAGTTTGTAATGCCCTGGGAGTGCATCCTGAATGCCATACAGTGCTTACAGATCGAAAGGACCACAAGCTAACCCATGAGTTGGTACCTGCTATGAGCACTAAATAAAATAACAAAGATATGTGTGGACCTTAACTGAAAAATGCCAGAAGGTTTTAACAACTAAAAATCAATATTGAATAATAGTTTTAAAACATCTTAAACATACTATCAATACTAATAATAACAACTGAAAATTGACTATTTGTCTGTACTAGTCTGAAAGCCTCTAAATTAACTTATTGTGAAATTGATGGGGCAAGCCTCCAACTAACTCTGACTGACTAAACATATGAACTACTGGCATAACTGAATATGAGATAACTCATCCTAGAAGGATGAGGACTCACCCCTGCTGCTGCTGAGGCACTTGAAGGTCTAAGTATGGTTAGGAGCCTGAGCAGCTGAACTATGATTGAGATATCACAGTGCAAGAAATGAGTATGTGATTAGTACTTTGACTGGTACATTAGATGAGGTAGGAGAAAATACATCGGTTCATATATATGAAGTGATAAATGACTGAATGTATAGCATGAGATACTGAGAAAGAATGCATGAAAAACTAGAAAGACTGAGAATGCATGACCAAGCATAAAACAAATTTAGAAATGATCTGTAATCTAAAACACTGAAATACTAGTAAATGTGTAACGCCTCGAAAATGGGTCCCCGAGCGTCACATGGTGCTTGAGGCTATGAGTAGTCCCAAGCTAACCCTTTGAGCCATTTTCATTCAGTTGAACACAAATCAACGGGGTTTCCATAAATAACCCTCAAATATCAATAGAGTAATCATCATCCAAGAATAAAAGAATTTCAAAAAGATAACAAAATACGACTTAGTAGTCAACTCCCAACATCTATACTAGTCTGACAAGCCTCTAAGAAAATCAATAAAACCAGCGAGCCATTGAGACATGCCCTAACTGACTCATACTCAGTTATCAAATGTAAACAATTCCTTGAAACCAACATCAGACATCACGTCCTTGAAATATGAGGACTCACCACGACAGAGGATGTAGAATAGCGTGCCTAAAGAATCACTATCGAACCTGGAACTGAGCACCTGAACCAACATTTTGAGAAAACGCAACCCATATCCGAAGATGTGGGTCAGTACCATGGAAAGAAATCGAGTATATGGGGGTGTATGCAGTTGTATAAACATCATCATCATAAATATTTATAAGAAATATGCAGGATGTATGAAAGACTCACATAGCCCAAAGAAAATCATCATAATCATGAGAGGATGAAATAAGTATAATAACACATGTGAGTCATCATATAATTTGTCAATCACTTTCAGTTCATCAAGAATATCAATCCTCATAATGTAAATATCATTTAAATCTTTCAAAAGAATAACTTTCACAATTCCACTTTCAAATCACTTCACCATTCACCATAGACACAAGGAAACACACACACACTGGGTGATCCTATAACCGACATAAACCATGTGAGCTACATGGAGTCCAACGTACAACCCACATTGGGGAGAGCCTTCCTATCCTTGCCATCGGAGTAGGACTATCGATATCAAATCCACACAAACTAGTGATCACTATATAAATCAGCCTCAGGCTCACTCCTATGGGAGAACGTAGTTCTAGGGAAGTAAGGTCGCTTTATACCTCCCACTTGGTGCTAAAGATTTCTCCCGGGCTTAGCTCAAATCATTTTAAAGACAATCCACAACAAAACAATTTCAGTAATATGTAAATATACATCGGCAGCCATCATGCTTCCAATCTATCAAAATCAACCACGTTGTGGATTTCTTTCACACTCGAGTTCAAAATAACTCCATTAAGACCAAAAGGTCAAATCATTCAAAATATCTCAAATATTCAACATCAACGTGCTTATAACACACACTTTCTTAAAAAAACACAATTTCCAATGCGGATTCACGACCCAAATATCAAAATCATGATAAATATCATTCAAGATTCATGCTTTATATCTCCGCATATGTAAATTCATCTTTCAAAATCATAAACATCAATATTTCATAATAATCATCATAAGATATGGGTTCATGCTTCAAATTCATAAAAATCAAATAAAAATCATGCCTTTGTAAAGAAAATTACTTTTGGGCACAAGAACGAAAGAGAGTTCTTGCTGAAAAACCCCACATACCTTGAATGATGAACTTTAGATCGATACTCATTTTTGAGATGTTAATCATGCCTTTGAATGATGGTTCTTGGAGTTCTTGAACTAGGAACTTGGAATCTTGAATAAATTTGCAGAATTAATGGAGAACTTTGGAGGTTCTTGAAGTTGGATGTAGGAGCTTAGGGTTTTCTTTTTAAGGGAATTTGATGAAATATAACATATAATGCTTCTAATAGGCTTTAATATAAGGTGTGGACGAATTTTGGGTGAGGGGGAATGACCAAAACGCCCCTAAAAATAAAATAATTCTCGAATCTGTCCTTTGGTGGACTGTTTTGATAGTCTGAAGTAGATCAACCATAACGTTTTACTGCGATATCCAAATTAGATGAAACCAATTTCATTGGAAAGAAGACGCGTAGATTTCCGTTGATATATAGTAGATCACCTAGATCATTATGTACAATGGGTTATGATCGTTTAAAGTTGGAGCAAAAATACGCCAGGCCTCAGTACTTTTTCCTGCACGTTTTACTGTTCACTACTATTCATGATTCGATCGGAATGTTCATAACTCGTCGCTCGGGTGTCCGTTTTGGATGATCCACATATTGTTGGAATAGATACTCTACTAATGGTGGGTCATAATCTAAGACATTCCGCACAAAAAAGTTATAATTCATTCTAGAAGATAGAACCCGACACGTTTACGCACAAAATTTCAACGAAAATTTTCTCGGGGTATTACATCATCCCCCTTGGAAACATTTATCCTCGAATGATGCTATACATGCCAAGATTAGATAGGGAATAGAGCATACAGCTGAAACCATTCGTTAGACTCATCACCATATCGTTTCTCACCCTGAATGCAATATAGAATGCATAACTTCAAGAAACTACAGCTGAACACATAATAAATGACAGCTGAACTGGTGCAACTTTTATCAAAAGTGCATGATTTAGGAAAGAACGGTACCTTCGGCTTGATTGTAGTTCACAAAAAATAGGTGTGGGTACTTGAATAGCATATCGGCCTCAACTTCCCAAGTTGCACCCTCAACAGATTGGTTTTGCCACAACACCTTGACCAAGGGAACTTCTTTGTTCCTTAGTCTTCGGACACTGAAATCGATAATCTCAACAGGAATCTCATCAAAAGAAAGATTTTCTTGAATGTCAGCACTCACAGAGGAATTCACTACCACAGCATCGCAAATATGCTTTCTAAGCATGGAGACATGGAATATTGGATGAACAGAGGACAACTCGGAAGGAAACTCGACCTCATAAGCTACCTTACCAACATAACTAAGAATTTTGTAAGGACCAACATAACGGGGACTAAGCTTCACCTTCTTTCTGAATCTCTTCACCCCCCTCATACGTGAAATTTTCCATAGCCTCAAATATCGAATCAGGAACACTCACAGCCGCTTCACCCACCTCGAACCAACCTATGGGTGATCTACACTTCCTCCCATATAAGGTTTCAAACGGAGCCATGCCAATACTAGAGTGGAAACTGTTATTGTAAGCAAACTCTATCAATGGTAAGTGATCATCCCAACTTCCCTTAAAGTCAAGTGCACAAGCTTTCAACATATCCTCTAAGGTCTGGATGGTCCGCTCAGCTTGACCATCGGTCTACGGATGGAAAGCAGAACTTAAAAGCACTTGGGGACCAAGACCCTTCTAAAAAGCTTTCCAAAATTGCAAAGTGAACTGAGTACCCCTATCCGAAATGATAGACAAGGGAACTCTATGCAGTCTAATTAGCTCTCGGATATACAATCTAGCGTAATCCTCAGTAGTATATGAAGTATGAACAGGCAAGAAATGAGCAGACTTAGTTAACCTATCAACCACAACCCAAATAGAATCATGATGGCATCGGGAAGGAGGTAAACCAATCACGAAGTCCATATTTATCTCTTCCCACTTCCAGGTGGGAATACTAAACTCTTGCATCATACCACCAGGTCTTTGGTGTTCAACCTTAATATGTTGGCATGTTGCACACTTAGCTACAAACGTTGCTATATCTTTCTTCATGCCACTCCACCAACAGATTTCCCGCAAGTCTTGGTACATCTTGGTGGCACCAGGATGAATAGAATATCGCGCCCCGTGTACTTCAGCCATAATCCTCTTTCTCAGATCATCAACATTCGAGACACACAATCTACCCTGCAATCTCAACACACCATCTCCCCTTTGGGAGAAAACTTCTACTTTTTGGTCCTTGACTTACTCCTTCAGTCTGACCAAACTAGCATCTAAGTATTGTTTTTCCTTCACTTTCGAAACCAAGGAGGATTCTAAACTACTCTGAACCCCTATACTACCTTCAGCAGAGTCAAACAACCTAACCCCGAATCTAGCTAAATGATGTACATCACGAGCCAACTCTTTCTTACCTTCTACCTCATGCGAAACACTACCCATGGACACTCTACTTAGGGCATCCGCCACAATATTGGCCTTGCTCGGATGGTACAGCACACTCATATCATAGTCCTTTAATAATTCTAACCATTGTCTTTGCCTAAGATTTAATTCTCTCTGGGTAAACACATACTGCAGACTCTTATGATCAGTGAAAACATCAATATGGAAACCATACAAATAGTGTCTTAAGATTTTCAAAGCAAACAAAACAGCAACCAACTCAAGGTCATGGGTGGGGTAATTTTTCTCATAGGGTTTCAACTGTCTAGAAGTATAAACTATCACCTTACCCTTCTACATCAATATGCAACCCAACCCAACTCTCGAAGCATCACAGTACACCACAAAACCATCAACATCATCAGGCAAAGTCAAAACAGGGGCTGAAGTGAGTCGAGCCTTCAACTCCTGAAAACTCTTCTCATAAGATTCGGACCATAAGAACTTCACTTTCTTTTGGGTCAACCGAGTCATAGGAGATGCTATAGAGGAGAGACCCTCAACAAAATGGCAGTAATAGCCAGGTAAACCCAAGAAACTTTAGATATCAGTCAGAGAAATAGGTCTAGGCCAATTTCTAACAGCTTTGGTCTTTTGGGGATCAACTCTAATACCCTTGAAAGAAATAATATGACCCAAAAAAGAAATTGACCTTAGCCAAAACTCACACTTACTGAACTTGGCAGACAACTTATGATCTCTAAGGGTTTGCAAGACAGTTCGGAGATGATTAAAATGTTCATCCTCACTATGAGAGTACACCAGTACATCATCGATGAACACTATGACAAACATATCCAGATATGGTCTGAACACTCAATTCATGAGGTACATGAAAGCTGCTGGGGCATTAGTTAACCCGAAAGACATAACAAGAAACTCAAAATAGCCATAACGAGTTTGAAAAATGGTTTTCAGGATGTCACACTCCCTAACTTTGAGTTGATGATAGCTGGAACGAAGGTCTATCTTTGAGAAATAACTTGCACCTTGCAATTGGTCAAACAAATTATCTATTCTCGGAAGGGGGTACTTATTTTTTACGATGACTTTATTCAGTTGGCGGTAATCAATGCACATATGCAAAGAGCCATCTTTCTTTCTCACAAACAACACAGGAGCACCCCAAGGAGAAATACTAGGCCTTATGAAAACATTATCTAGTAGATCTTTGAGTTGCTCTTTCAACTCCTTATGTTTTACAGGGACCATACGGTAAGGAAGAATAGAAATGGGCTGAGTATCGGGAAGAAGATCAATCCCGAACTCTATCTCTATATCAGGAGGTATCCTTGGGAGATCATCCAGAAAGACATCAGAAAACTCATTGAATACGTTAACAGACTGGAGACTTGGAGCCTCAGACTTAGTGTCTTTGACTCTAACCAAATGGTAAATACACCCCTTGGAAATAAGCTTTCTAGCTTTGAGGTAAGAGATAAAATCACTCTTGGGTGACACAGAATTCCCAGACCACTCAAACATGGATACACCCGAAAACTGAAACTTGACCACTCGGGTTCGACAATCAATAGAGGCATAAGAAGAATACAGCCAGTCCATACCCAGAATTACATCAAAATCTACCATGTCTAACTCAATCAGATCAGCTAAAAAGACTCTATGAAGAACGGTAACAGGACACTTTTATACACTTTTTGGGCAACAATCGAATCACCCACTAGGGTAGAAACTAGGATAAGCTCAGGAATAATCTCAGGACTCATTTCAAAATTCACAGCAATCAAAGGTGTAACATATGAGAAACTGGATCCAGGATCTAACAAAGCATACACATCAAACTAAAATATATGAAGCATACCAGTAACAACATCGGGAGAGTCCTCCTATTCCTGGCGGGACGGTAAAGCATAGAATCTATTTTGGCGCTACCCGCCAGCATTGCTAGAAGAGGTGCCCTGAGCTGGGGCTGGGCGAGTCGCTGGAACTGGAGTACTAACAGTTTGAGTCTGGGTCTAAGGGTGATAGTCACGATGCCCTTGTCCATCCTATGGACAATCTCTAGCTCTGTGACCCATGTTACCACACCAAAAACAACCCCTCTTCTCACCCCAACACTCACCCGAATGAGCCCTACCACACTTAGGACACAGGGGACGATTTGGCTTACTGCCAGTACTGTACTAGGACCTGGATGCATATGGCCTGCTACCTTGCTCCTGCCTACCTCTAGGCATGGGAGCACTAGCAGATAATGGTGCTGGCATAGATGAATGATCTTGATACTGAGGGCGACTCCCTTCCTACGATCTAGTCTGACCCTGTCTGTGCTGCTCAGACCTAGCTCTCTTATTCTCTCTCTCTCTCCTTAATCTTGTCTGCCTCAATCTGTTGGGCATGAGTCATCAACCTAGAAAGATTTATCTCACTATTCAGCATAGCATACCTCCACTCCTTAACCACATAACTAGACACTCCAGTCATAAACTTACTCATACTAGCCCGATTATCAGCCACTAAGTCAGGAGCATACTTGGCCAACTAATTGAACTTTAGACAGTACTCCCTAACAGTCATAGAGCCCTATCACAAGTTCATAAACTCTTTCACCTTCACCTCCTTCATCTCCAAAAGGAAAAACTTATCCAAGAATGTATCCTGGAACTCTTGCCAAGTTGTAGGGACAGCTCTCTCACCTCTTCCTTTCCTCCAAGAAACAACCCAGTCATAACCAAGGTCTTTCAACCTATACGTAGCCAACTTCACACTATATTCCTCAGATACATGCATCACCTGAGTAATCTTCCGCACCTCCTCTAAAAATAACTGTGGATCCCCATCAGACTTAGACCCATAGAATTTCGGTGAATTCATCTGCATGAAGTCATTGATCCTGGCAGCAGCTAAATCACCTCCCTGCTGCTGTAGAGCTGGGGCTGGGTTGGCCTGAATAGTTGCAGTAACAACTTAGGCCAGCACCTGAAAGGCTGCCCGAAATTCAGTATGAGACACATTTTCATTCAATGGGTCAGCGGGTCGAGGTTGCTGACCATCATTATTTCTTCTCACTCGACGTAGAGGCATATTTCTAAAATAGGATAGCATGAATCTATAGCAGAGAGAGATACTTTAAGCATGATAGACTTCTGAAAAAAGAATCACACTTTTTCCTAAAACGTCTTATAGCCTCTTGCTCATAGATGTGGCGCGCTACACACCGATGATCAAGACTCTACTTAACGTGGCTTGTCGGACTCCCTAGGATACCTTAAAACCTTAAGCTCTCATACTAAGTTTGTAACGCCTCGAAAATAGGTCCCGGAGTGTCACACGGTGCTTGAGGCTACAAGTAACCCCAAGCTAACCCTTGAAGGCATTTTCATTTAGTTCAACACAAATCAATGGGGTTTCCATAAATAACCCTCAAATATCAATAGAGTAATCATCATCCAAGAATAAAAGAATTTTAGAAAGATAACAAAAGACGACTTATTAGTCAACTCCCAACATCTATACTAGTCTGACAAGCCTCTAAGAAAATCAATAAAACCAGCGAGCCATTGAGTCATGCCCCAACTGACTCATACTCAGTTATCAAAAATAAACCATTTCGTGAAACCAACATCAGACATCATGTCCTCGAAACATGAGGACTCACCACGACAAAGGATGTAGAACAATGTGCCCGAAGAATCACTGTCAAACCTAGAACTGAGCACCTGAACCTATATTTTGAGAAAATGCAGCCCACATCCGAACCCAAAGAATCACTGTCAAACCTAAAACTGAGCACCTGAACCTATATTATGAGAAAATGCAGCCCACATCCGAAGATGTGGGTCAGTACCATGGAAAGAAACCAAGTATATAGGGGTGTATGCAGTTGTATAAACATCATCATCATAAATATTTATAAGAAATATGCAGGATGTATGAAAGACTCACATAGCACGAAGAAAATCATCATAATCATGAGAGTATGAAATAAGTATAATACCACATGTGAGTCATCATATAATTTGTCAATCACTTTCAGTTCATCAAGAATATCAATCCTCATAATGTAAATATCATTTAAAGCTTTCGAAAGAATAACTTTCACAATTCCACTTTCAAATCACTTCAGCATTCACCATAGACACAAGGAAACACACACACACTGGGAGATCCTATAACCGACACAAACCATGTGAGCTACATAAAGTTCAACGTACAACCCACGTTGGGGAGATCCTTCCTATCCTTGCCATCGGAGTAGGAATATCGATATCAAATCCACACAAACTAGTGATCACTATATAAATCAGCCTCAGGCTCACTCCTACAGGGGCACGTAGTTCTAGGAAAGTAAGGTCGCTTTATACCTCCCACTTGGTGCTAAAGATTTCTCCCGGACTTAGCTCAGATTATTTCAAAGACAATCCATAATAAAATAATTTCATTAATATATAAATATACATCGGCAGCCATCATGCTTCCTATCTATCAAAATCAATTACATTATGGATTTCTTTCACACTCGAGTTCAAAACAACTCTATTAAGACCAAAAGGTCAAATCATTCAAAATATCTCAAATATTCAACGTCAACGTGCTTATAACACACACTTTCTCAAAAAAAATACAATTTCCAATGGGGATTCATGACCCAAATATCAAGATCATGATAAATATTGTTCAAGATTCATGCTTTATATCTTCACACATGTAAATTCATCTTTCAAAATCATAAACATCAAGATTTCATAATAATCATCATAAGATATGGGTTCATGCTTCAAATTCATAAAAATCAAATAAAAATCATGCCTTTGTAAAGAAAATTACTTTTGGGCACAAGAATGAAAAAGAGTTCTTGTTGAAAAACCCCTCATACTTTGAAAGATGAACTTTAGATCGATACTCGTTTTTGAGATGTTAATCGTGCCTGTGAATGATGGTTCTTCGAGTTCTTGAACTAAAAACTTGGAATCTTGAATAAATTTACAGAATTAATGGTGAACTTTGGAGGTTCTTGAAGTTGGATGTAGGAGCTTAGGGTTTTCTTTTTAAGGGAATTTGATGAAATATAACATATAATGCTTCTAATAGGCTTTAATATAGGGTTTGGACGGATTTTGGGTGAGGGGGAATGACCAAAACTCCCTTAAAAATCAAATAATTCTCGAATTTGTCCTTTGGTGGACTATTTTGATAGTCAGAAGTAGATCAACCATAACGTTTTACTGCGATATCCAAATTGGATGAAACCAATTTCATTGGAAAGAGGACTCGCCGAGCTTTCCGTTGATATATTTTAGATCACCCAGATTATTATGTACAAGGGGTTATGATCGTTTAAAGTTGGAGAAAAAATACGCTAGGCCTCAGTACTTTTTCCTGCATGTTTTACTATTTACTACTATTCACATTTCGATCGGATGTTCATAACTCGTCGCTCGGGTGTCCGTTTTGGATGATCCACATATAGTTGGAAATCTTATTCGATACTCTACGCAATGGTGGGTCATAATATAAGATATTCCACATAGAAAATTTATAATTCACTCAAGAAGATAGAACCTGACATGTTTATGCTCAAAATTTCAACGAAAAATTTCTTGGGGTATTACAAAATGGATAACTGATATGTGAATGCTATGGTCAAGAAAACGTGAACTAAATACTACACTGAATATGGGACTGAGACTGTGAGAGCTATCATCTAAGCGACATGCCCCAAATGAGTTAAATGGGAACGAACCTGTAACCCCAGTTGGTAGGGTGTCAGCGCCATGCCACGGGTTCTAACAATAGTTGTGTGGATCTACTAACTGACGTCCCAAAGGACCAAAGTGTAAAGACTAAACTGATGGGTGACCATTGAGAGGTAGTCAAGCCTAAACTGATGGGTGACTACTCATATCCTATGCTAGCTACATAGTACTGGAATACAAGAACTACTACTAATGACTCTGCCTAACTGATAGGGAAGCCGTCATCCCTGCATTCACTCGGTGCTAAATCCTACTCCCAATTGAAAGACACTGAATACTGGCATGAACTAAGTTTAGCTGTTAATGGTGACTGACTAAACTAAAAATGCTCATAACTATCCTGAACCATTCTGTAGATACTGAAGACTAGGTAAGAAACTAGATTTTGGGTATTCTAAACCCCCAAGACTCGATAACAATAACAGCAAGACTGTACTAAAACCTTATGGACATGAGAAGTAGTCATTATTCAAAACTCATTCTTTTGGGAATTTCATTAAACACTTGCAATTCATGTTTTAAACGTGGGAATAGTTTAAACATGTAGTAATATCACAATTTCGATACTATATCATAATTTAAGGTACAAACCAATGAGTAAGCATCATTCAACATGTAGGGTTTAACTTCAACAACAAATTATGGGTAACCATAATATAAAATCAAAATTCATGGGAATTCATGGTTAAAATTCATGATAACATGTAAAAATCATATCTTTAAACTTGAAATTGGATTTTTGGACTCCATGGGTGAAAAGGGCCCATGGATAAACATCTAACATACTTTAAGGATTAAATCCTGAAGAATATCACAAGCTTGAATGTTCTTGGCTTGGAAGAGACCAATTCTTAATCTTCTTAGATGGAAAGAAGGTTTATCTTGATGAACAATAAGAGAGTTTAGGGTTTCTTATTGAATAAAATTAGAGAATGTGGACAAATTATGCCTCTTTAGCAGTTTAATCCCGTGTTTTCACGATTTGGGGAGGTAGAAAAAGACTAGAATACCCTTTTGTAATTTAAATTCGCAATTGGAACTCGAATTTGACTATCACTGCGACGCGCCAAGGATGCCACTATAGTCACAGTGACGCACCACAATCACGGTGACTTGTTTTAAAAATCCAAACGAGGTCCAAAACTCATCTGAAAAATCCAAAACTTACCTAAGACATGCTACTTACACCCCTAAACATGAATCAACTCAAAAACTTACGTCTCATGGTCGGAAAGGTCACTTTAAATATCCTCAAAGTTAAGAGGCAAAAATAAAACTAAGTCTCCAATACTTAGCTAAATTTTAAGGTTCTAAGCCTCTTGTACATGTGCTATGGGCTGAATTGAGCCAAGACAATTACGAGGTATTAGAAGAGTACATGTGAAAAGTTTCTTAACAACAAGGATAAATTTGACCCTAATATATGACATCAAGGTAAATTTATTCCCAAAGAATGACAAAGGGTATATGTAACCAATTTTCTAAAATAGAGGGGTAAATGTGGTTCCAAAGTATGATAACGAGGGTAAATTAAGCCATAAAGTATGAGGAAGGGTATATTTAGCCAAAGTAGCTAGAAAAATTTAACCTTTTTCCCCAAAATAATTAGTTTTTTCTCCAATACTCAAACTCACAATATAGTATTGGGACCCAAACCAACCATCCTACTAATTCAAAATTGGTATTCTAAATCTAATGGAAGTGACAAAATCACCATTCAATGCTCAAATCACATAATATTTATCAAAGTTGAAATATCACTGTAAAGGATTCTCAAAACTTCAAACCCATATAAATCACTCTTAAATGCTTTCGGAACCATGCTAACCATCCCTACAGCTGGTGAATTATACAAAGTAACTATAAAAAAGAAAAAATGGTCAAAATAAAGAAATAGCTAAGAAATCACCACGAGGATTGTTACATTATCCACCACTAAAACACACATTCTCAAAGGTCAAAATATTCTCCTGGGGACTAACTTGTTCTTCCCATTAGGGACCATAGTGATCCAACCTTTCTTTGGCACACATTAAATCGGGGTTACACTTTTGATGTCGGTAGTAGGGTGAACCACACCTGCATCTAACCACTTAATGATCTTTTTCTTTAGTACCTTTTGAATAGGTGGGTTCAGACGATGCTAATGCTCAATATTAGGTACACATTCCCATTTAAGTTGAATCTATGAGTGCAAATTCTGATGGAATCCTAACAATATTTATAATAGTCCAACCAATGGCTTGCTTAAACCTCTGTAAAATGGAAATAATTGCCTCAACCTGTGTATCCACTAAATCTGCAACGATAATAATCAGTAAGTATTATTGGCCCCAAGAATGCATAACACAAATGAGAGGGAAGGGCCTTCAATTCCAAGATCTATGGCTCCTCAATAAATAGATGAGCTGCTGGGGTTGCTCTATTCTTTAAATCATGATCCAACTTCTTTGGTGCTTAATAAAAAGAACCTCTGCCATCAAGAGCACTCACCATCTCATATTACTATCAATACTATCACTATTAAATTTTATGATCACCTCTGCTAATGCCTCAACCCCAAGTCTCTCTTTAATGGGTGTATTATTTCATATTTATCTACTATGTCCAACGCAGAAACCATCCATAAATCTTTTGGTTGTTGCAGTGACTGACTCGCATTGAAAGTAACATGTTTATCATTCAGCCTAAATTTTATGTATCCCATCTCCATGTCAATTATTGCCCTACTCATGGCTAGAAAGGGTCTTTCCAAGATAATAGGGACGTTAAAATCTACCTCATAGTTGAGAACTACATAATCAACTAGGAATATGAAAAAATATACCTTAACCAACACATCATACAATGTACCAACCATTTTCTTCATAGTATGGCCGGCCATCAATAACCTTATAGATGTCGGCTTAGGTAACCCTAACTACAACTACTTGTACATAACTAGCGATATCAAATTAGTACTAGCTACCAAGTCAAATAATGCTCATACAAAATTCAAGGACCCAATAGTGCAAAGAATAGTAAAAGCTCCAGGATCCTCATTCTCTACCAAAGATTTTGAAGCAATAGCACTATAGTGGTGCATATTATCAGCAGGCTCAAAACTCACTATCTATTTTTTATTCACTAAATCCTTCATGAACTTTTCATACCAAGCATCTGATCTAAAGCTTCCACAAGAGGGATATTCATAAATAATTCATTCAACATCAATATAAATTTTTGATATTTCCATTCTTCCTTATTCTTCTTCAGCCTTTAAGAAAAAGGATGGGAGGTCATAGAATAGGCTTCAAGACTGGTTTGACCTCCTTACCTATTCCTTTAACTGTATCAACTTATTTTTCTACACTCATTGATTTTTGTAACATCTCATCATTAGTCACCAACTTCTCAATTTCATATTCGGGTGTATCATCAACATCAACATTATCATCTCTTACCTCAGCAACTACAGGTATAGGTGGATCAATAGTAGCCTTACTACTCTGACAGGTGATGTATAGGTATTGACTATCGTTTTTGGATTTTTAATGGTATTACTTAGAAGAGTGCCCAGCTAATAATGATTCAATATAGTTGACATCTAACTAATTTGGTACTCAAGCTGCTTAATCACGGTAGCATATGATTCTGTATTCTGGATCAATCCCAAAATGTTTGCCTTAACCTGCTTAAGGCAACTATCTTGGATCTCTAAACCTTAACTAACTTAGCAAAATGTTTTCATCCTAGAGTCAGTATCACAGTTCCCCGATAGAACATATAGACCACTCTTCTTCGTATAATCATTTTTTTCTCCGGTCACCATTTCACTCTCTTCTTCTATCCCTGTACTTGTCCCCATAATAGTTTTGACGTTGATTCCCTTACCTCAACTTCTAAGTGTCCTAGTTGGATGCTTGGCCTTTAGCTCAGAAACCTGTTATCTTTCTATCCAAGTACTTTGCTTCCTCCTTAGATTTGGACTTATTATGTATAATAGATTTACGTCGTGTTGCCACTACATTCACCTTTTTTGGACCAATTATTGTAAATTGCTTGGTAAGTAACCCAAACTCAGTCCTCAATTGTGTTGTCTCTTAACCCATTGTCTCATCTAGGGCTCTCTACTCATTGGAAGCACCAATAGCATAAGAGTTGGCACCCTATTTGCCTCCCGAGTATGCCATCCTTGATTGTTTTTGGTGATTCGATCTAAGATTTCCATAGCCTTCTCCCAACTAAGACTCATGAAAGCCCCACCAGTAATAATATCAGAAACAACTTTGGCATTTTTATTCAGGGCTTTATAGAGTATCTCAAGCTAATTCCTTCCTAAAATTCTATAATTGGGCATATTTATTAACTTTTTCTTGTATCTAACCAAGTCTTGCAGCTTTATAGTAGGCGAGAAAATTCTATCCATAAATTGTATCCACGACTCATTCCAAGTGGTAATAGGCCTACGAGGTAGTTCCCCTAACCATAATATTACTTCACTTGTAAGAGAGAATGGGAACAACCTGAGTCATAAGGCTTCCTAACTCACTCCCAATAAATTATATGAAGTACAACTCCCAATGAAAGTCATAATGTGAATGTTTGCATCATTAATCAACAAATTAGCAAATACACCTTCATATTAAGTAACTGAATCATCACATACGTAATATTAAATTTTATTCCTCAGTAAACTCTAGAGGAATAAATCTTGTTTCAATTGGTTCAACATACCTCAAATCTTCTTCTATATCATCATACAATAGCAAGTAATAATAAATAGGTGGTTAAACTCTATCATTCTAAGTCTGACCCTATAAAGTGCTACTCGATGATCTACTACCTACTATCTATCCATTTCCTCAGTATGTTGGCCTAGTCCTAACCTCGCATTCTCTTCAGCTAACAATCAATTAGTAGTTTCCTCAGTAGTTTTATGAACACCAATCGAAGGTGGACAATTTAATGCATTTAGATCATTTTGAAGCCCTTTGTGCCGAGATCCATACTCATGCTCTTCCATCTTATGATTTGACATAAGGTCCATTCAAGCTCAGGATAAAAAAAATTAAGGGATTACCTTGACTCCTTGTGTTGGGCATACCCCGATGTATGCCCCCAAAATAGCAAACAATAGAAAACCAACAACCTCAATCAATCCATAACTATATTCCCTAGCAATGTCGCTAAATTTGATTTCACCAAACTTACACCTTCTAAAAAGTATAACACGACTTCTTGTCAAATATAGAACCCAGCAAGATTGTGGTCGAACCCACAGGGAATAGCAAAAAAATAAGTTAGAAGATTGTTGATATAGTTGGAAAGTGCAGAAAGTAAATGGGGGATTTTTGTAAGAATAGTAATAATATTAATAATTTCTAACAAATAGGGTTGTCATCAGATGAGATAGTCACTAGGAATGTGTTCCCCCCATCTTCTTAACTCTATAGACTTATCATGCTTATCAAATAATCTTAATGCCTTATATGCAGAATCTAACAAGTTATATATCACCTAACTATCTCTTGGTCTTTATATAGGTAATTTCACTCATCTCCTCTCGGTCTCAGAATGCCACTTTACTAACCCTTGTTCTAGATCCCAAATTTAACTATCTCATCTCAGTCTTAAGTTAATTAAATGAAGGTTGGTAGCTTCATATTATTGTTGTGATCTCTGTTTCCTAATCTCAACCTCTCTCTTGAGTTAGTTTCAAATACAAAAAGGTTCTTAATATCTGCAGTCATCAAGAAAGTAATCCGTACAAGGAGAATCACAATTTAATACCTTATATTGGAACTTTGAAGCCTTAGTCTAGTTATTGGTATAGATTTTTCTTAGTAAGGTCTTTTGAGGTTATTAGTAGGCCTCGTCGATCCTCTTTTAGGTCAACTATCCTTGTTAAAGTGATCCTCTTTTAGGTCAACTATCCTAGTTATCTTTATGTAGACCTAGGAGGTCTTATTTTGTCATTTTTTATATAATCTTGAACCTAGGATGATTTAAGTATATATTCACCCCTTGGATAGGCTTGTCACTAGTATTTACTTTACAATTATTGTTCGAGTCCAGTATTCACTATTCAACTATGATATTGAGTTTTGATTTGAGTTCGGTATTTACTAATCTTTTATGATACTAATGTTCTAATTCAAGTCGAGCGGTTATGGTGTGAAGGGATTCTCATATATGATTTTGGTTATCACTTACTTTATGTTTAATACTATCAAGTGATGCTGCCCAAATTACACCTCCAATAAAGTATAAAGCGATTATTGAATCAAATATAGAACCCAACCAGATTGGGGTCAAACCTATGAAGAATAGGCCAAAAATCTATCAAGAGCTTGCTGATGTAATTGGAAATTGCATAATTTAAAAGAGGGGTTTTGTATCAATGAGGATAATATTAACAGTTTTTAGGAAAGGTGGGGTTGTGATCAATATGAAACGAGCACAAGGATTGTGTTCCCCCGACTTCATAACTCCATAGACCGTTCATTCTTGTCAAACTATCTCGACGCCTTGAATGCAAAGTAGAAAAAGTTATGTATCACCAAACCGTATCTCAACCTTGGTTTGTGTGAATATCACTCATCTCCTCTCAGTCATAGAGCATCTCCTTAATAACCCTTGTTTTATGATCTAAGATTAATTACCTTCTCTTGGTCTCAAGTTAACTAGATGAAGGTTGATATCTTCAAATTACTATTGTGATCTCCTTTTTCTAATATCTACCTCTTTCTCAAGCAAGTATCAAATACGATCAAGTTACTAATATATGCAACCATTAGAAAGAAATCAAAATGAAGGAAATCCTAATACATGCAAGAACACCAATCTAGAGTGACTTTGCACTTAACCTGCTTTGTAATTCATTAGGGTTCCCACAATCCTAGTTATGGGATTTAGCTACTCATGGTTTCAAAATCAAATAGAGATTCCATAGATGAAACCATAATGGTGAACTTACAAAGAATAAGAATGAAAACCCAAAATCTCAAATAAATTATAAACCCTACAAACCAAGTATAATAATTCCAAGATCAATAATGTATCTCAGAACTCAAAACAATGTAAAAAGTAAATAGAGTGTGTAAACTAGCAATAAAACATCAAAGGATTATTTATAGATACAAAATAAAACCTATCCTAAATAGTGTAGGAAAGATGGGTCGGCATCAACTAATGATTAGTGGATTGAGTAGTATGTACAACCCATTAATTGTCGCTACAAGTATTGGAAATTAGAGAAGACTATAATTGTTCAGAATCTCAACTCACTAATGAACCTCATAATTATTAGGTTGTATCAACTAATTGTAGGTATGCTAGTAGAATTCAGACTCAGCATACCACCTTGAGAAATTAACTCACTATCCTACCCATGATTAGTAGGTTCAACCTATTATTAGCAGGTTTTACCCACTATTAGTAAGTTTTATTCACTGTTGGTAGGTTGACTAATGGGTTACTATTTCATCAACTCTTCATTGCTTTTTCCCGATATTTGCTGTGAACCCTAAATTCAACATAAACGCACATCATATACAACAAAACTACCTGAGTTATTGCATAATTTTCTTGTTTTAAGCATAAAAAATATTATGAAATTATGGCACATCATCGGGTCACTCTTTCTTGCTTATACCCACTTGATTGGATTAATCCTCTCTTATTTTTTCCTTCTAGGCTTATGGGGGTACAGGTAGCATATAGTTGTCTTATATTCATTCTGAATTATTTATCTTGTTTAGTTATGATTTTTTAGTCAAATCCTTATTTCAGGCTTTCTCCTCTATCCCTGACTTTAGTTTACCTTATCACATCTTATTATGATTTTATTATGATTTAGCTTAGTTAGCTGATGATACCTACTGATTACCCATTGTTTTGAATCTTATACTATACTTTTCCATCTTTTTATGATGCAAATCAAAGTATGAGTCACCGTCACTAACGTTATCCAACTTTCTCTCAAGATTCGAAGATGGGGTGAGCTTTAAGAGCTAAAGCTGATTCTCTCTCCTTTCATTACTCTTAGATAGTATTTAGTTATTTATGTGATTTTTATATTAGATACTATTTGGTACTCTGACTCTTTTGTATTTAATGACTCTTATATTGACCTTACTTGGTCGTGGGATATTATTTTGCTCTCTTTCACTCTCTCTTTTGGTATATACTCTATTTCCCTTATATTTTATCTTCTATAATTCCATTGCATGCTTATTCTTTTGGTATGTATTATACTTTCCACCCAGTACCCATTACTTGTTATTTAAGATTATGATTTGGTTTATCTATCGGTGATTTAAAATAGGTGACATCATATAATGCCCCGAGTTTTTGGTCCTTGAAAATTTCTAAGATTTTATACTCACTGTCCTAACTACAACTTCCCAGACAAGTCTTAGGGAGTCTTGATGATTTGTTGGACCAAATCATAATCAAATCAGAAAGTGTATGGCTGAGTTCTGCTCTGAGTACGGTGGCTTACTATGAGTCATAAGGACTTGTTATGAGTCATTAGGTGTAAATAATAGGGTCTCCAGTGTATACCCCAAATGGTTTTGGGTTGACTACAACTCGACTCTACAATTTGTAGGGTTCCATTACGAGTCATATAGGTTGAGTCTTAAGGTCAACAGATAATGAGTGCCTTAGAGACTACCTTGGCTACGACTTGTGGTGACCAGTTGTAATGAGTCTATATAAGTCGTATAGTGACCCGTAATCACTGTCAGTTAAATTTCAGCTTTTAAATTAAGGGTACTTTGGACAAATCCCTTCTCACCCAATTAAAACCCCATATTCTTAAAGAACTTAAGAAGGGTTGTTTCTCATTCATAATGTAATCAAACACTTCTAAATCTCTCTTAAATTCTTTCAAGCAGCCATACTCATGATCTCCAAGAAGTAGGCCATCCAAGGGATCAAGGGTTGAATTCATTCTGTGAAACTTAGTATTTCATGCATGTTACTCTTCCCTAATTATTAATTTGTTGAAAGCATAAGTTTTAAATAGTTGTTCGTATGGTGTTGATGTTGGTTTTGAAATCATGGGTTGAGACATTTTGAATAACTATTATTTATATGATGTTTTATGTTTGTCCCTACATGGGTTATGTTTATATGGTGATTTTAAAAATCAAATTGATGAGTGGGAATGGTGAATAAACTAAGGATTGTGACTTCCCAAACTTGTGACTTTTGAAGTGGTTATGACCTAAACCCCATATTGGGAAATTGGTTTTGAATATAAAAGTATGCTTATTCAACTACTCTTGAACTCTTGCATAATGTGAAAAGTCAATGAAGTACAATGATTTTGAATTGAACCTTAAGGGATTGTGTAATTCCCCAAGCTAATGTGAAATTGAACCAAAGGGGGTTGTGAATTCCCTAAGTGATAATAATTGGTTTGGCATATTGATGTTACCTTGCAAGTGTAGTTGGTATGATGATATCCAACAATGTATGCCTATATGTATTATATGGTTCAATAAATGATAATGTATGTGCAAATTATTTTAATTGGGCTTTAATAAGAGTTCTGTAGCTGAGCATAAAAGTGGAAGTCTTAAAGGACTAATATTGGAAACTGCAGTTGCCAACACGGGGTCTATATTACCGGGTGGTTTGATTCCCCCTTATTTTTATCATTTGATTGGGAGGTTTGAGTACCTCACTTCATATTATATAATTTGGTGCTCGTGTTAACTTGATATGTTAGGAGATTCGAGTCCCCTATAGTGCATATGTATACCCTCTCATTCATACGGCTATACGCACTGAGGACCTACCAGTTGGGGGAAAGCTGGGCCCATATAGCCCATGGGTGCCTTCTTATGTTATAATGGTTGAGGTACATAATCCAGACTAAATTTTAAAGTGCATGTTAAGCCTCGTTCCCTATCTCGGCATGTGATATATATAAATATATGTATTTGATTATGCGTATTGGATTTGGAATAATTTTGAATTCTTGAACACAACATTATGTTATCCTTATCCCCGAGTTACATGCTAGTGTTTACCTCACTAACCATCTCCGAATATTGTATTTTTTGAAACCCTAAGGGTTGCGCCACATAATAAGGGACCAGGTCTCTCAAAGTCAATCATGGGCTAACAAACACTAATCATGCAGGAAAATAAGAGACAATGCAGGAAGAGTAAAAACACACAGATTTTTACATAGAAACCCAAGAAGGGAAAAACCATGGCTTGACCTCACAAGCACTAAAGAAATCCACTATAAGTAACCTCCTGATTACAGTCTAGTTTCAGCCTACCTCTGGGCTCCTTTCGCTTGTAGCAACTCTACTACAAGCTCATCTTGGTAACTCTATGAAGGACCCTCTCTACTGATTAACTCTAATCAGCAACTAGCTTAGGCAACTCTACCTAAGCATCTCTCTCAAAGAGAAAGCAAGACATTACTCTTATAGCTTGAGTAATTCTTTTGCAAATCAGTACTTAAGAACACACACTTATTCTTTAAGCATACTACAAAGATAAGAACATGAGCAATGCTTGTCTTGAAACTGAGTTTTTGCTGCCTCTCTTTACCCTCTCAGAGTTTGCAAAAATTGTTTGATGAAGAGGTGTCTCTTTCCTTTTATAGCTGAGTGATGATTAGGGATAAAAGATCATTAGAGCAACTATCCTAATTAGTACAAAATAGTTCTGGCAAGTTTGTTACACAAGATGACAAAACTATGCAAATAATGTGTGCTACCTGTATTGTATCTTGCACATCCAAGGACTTGATCCCTTCTATTTAGTTGATCATTATCAAAACTACATATAGCAACTTTCCCTTTTTTTAATGATGACAAACCACCCATTCAAATTTGATAATCAGTGCACATTCATCATATTTAATCAGTATGATTACGACCTGAAGATGAATGTTCCACCAATCATCACGCTTTCTTCATTATGCAACACAGGGACATAGTCCCTTATTGTCATTTGCAGCAAAAATCTTTGATTTCTTCCTCCAATCATTATACACCCTCATTCTTCTATTTCATCTATTCGATATGACTCTCTTTATTCATCTATTCAATATGACTCTCTTCATTTATCTATTAAGCACATCACATACTTCTCCCTATTAGTATGTCATTTAAATTTTGCAACTCAAATTGGTTCTTACTATAACATGAACTCCGTATTCCCCCTTTTGGCATTATTGAAAAGGATTAACAGTAAACCAAGAGTAAAATAAGTACAAATTAGTTAATTCATGGACGCTATAGAAACACTAGCATGAAGAACAATTTTAAAATAAAAGAGACAGATTGAGGTACACAAAATAAGATATATTCATTCATAAAAGTTAGTACCTGTGTAGTAAGATAAAATAATCAATCATAAAGCAATTGTCTTTAATGGAAAACATGAGAATCCATATATGAAACTGACATGGGGTTGATGAGGTAAAAAGGATAACAGGGTTCAGGTAGAGGGAGGCTTAAGGGAAAGGGATTTAATTAGCATCTTTATTCTTGCACTTCAAAAAATATAGGCATCCAACAACTATTTGGTGAGAACCTTCACTTCAGCATTAAGTCCTGGAATTTTACCAACCAGCTCCACTATTTTCATTTTGAGCTCTGCATTTTCTACTTCTCTTGGGACTACTACTCATTTTTCATCCACAGTTGTTCTCTTCTTGGGACCAGGTCCATTGGAGTCTTTCCTTTTCTTGATAGCTATATGTTTTTGCCTATTTCCAGCATAGATACTGGACTTTTACTCAAAAGACCTGGTTCTCTCATTAACATGAACTTTCTTTCTTATTTTCTCTGCAACTACAACAACTCCTGAATTCATATTCTCCATAACTTTACTATTCTCATTCATCTCTACTGCAGTAGTTTTCATGAGACTTCTTCTTTTAATGGTTGAAATCTTGCTAGCCTTCATGTCATCTTCCATTATTTTCTTTTAAGAACCTCTTGTAGAATAGTTTCTCGTCCCTTTCACCTTAGAGTCCATCATGTTTTCTTTTCCTCTACTCCCATTAGTTTCCTCAGAGTACATCTCAGAGGAACTTTATCTTTATCCTCCTCATTTTTCTCAATTAGTGGTAACAATATATCTTTTCCCTCATTTACTTCATCGTTAACACCTACTTCCTATTCCACTCCATTAATCAAGCTTTCTTTGATGTCATATGCAAGCACGAGTAGGTTTTCTATTACCCACTTTTCATTTGAGAAAATATCAATCCTTTTCACTGTAATGTCTTTACCAAATAGTTGATAAAAAATAAGGTCTCTAAGGGTGTAGGAGAGCCTGGTTCTTGCAAATTTTTAGAAGTGTCAGCTCTTTTGAGTTCTTTAGACAACTCAGGGATCTGAGAATTTTTAGGTACTTTTGAGTCTTTTGAAGAGTGGGAAATTTTAGTTAGAGAAATTTCTTGTTCAATTGGTGACCCAAAACCTAGGAATCCTCTATCATGATTGGGTGAACACAATTTTCTAGGGTTGAGGAATTTTTAACTAGAACTGACTTATTTAGAGGTTTCAAATTTTGTAATGATAACTAGATGGGTATAGTTAACTCAGTTTCTAGTTGGAGTCTTGTGATGATGCTTTCAATGACTTGTTGTTGAAAGACTAAAGTATTGGGAATGTTTAGCCTAATTTTGGATAATTAGTCAAATTTGTTGAATAAAGATGAGTGAAGATCTAATATGGTGGTTTAGTGAAGTGTCAGTTGTTAATATAAGAGTTCACTTTTGAAATGACATGTCTAAACTTACCAAGTGTGACCCTTAATTTTGTAAAAAGGAACTGACTACTTTTACAGAGAAGAAAGTACACATGGCTCATTTTGAAAGCATTTAGTGATTAATATTAGATCATCCTGTATAGCTACTAACTTGGAAGATGGTACCAGGTCCCTCTTCTTTGAGTAAACTTTCAAGTTTATGCTTGCCGCATCTGTCCACTTCCTAAGTGTTTCCCATGTGTGCATACTTTCAAGGGTATACTACTGAGTTAGACTCACATATACCTATTTTACCAAGGATACCTGTCTCCTAAGCATAGATAATTTTCAGTGAAAACACTTAATCACAAGATAGGTTAGGTTGATTAGATCAATCCTTCCTTAGCCTTTTTGATTCTGCACACCCTTCATGTTCCATAGTCTGTTCTTAATGTATATCTAAGGATTAGGTCCCAGACTTAACTTTGTCACACTGCTGGAGCTTTTTAGTCTGCGATAAGTTTCCTAGGGATTGAATTCCTTGAAATCATCTATTTTAAAATGAGACACCTCTATCTTAAAGTGTCTTGAGAGAGAGAACACAGTTAGACCCTCCATCATTGATCTTTGAACCCTTTAAATCAATGATTTATCCCTAACTGTAATCCCTTTCTCATACCTAAAATCATAATCACGTGTTTGATTTGAGAATCCACTTGAGTTTGAGCTTCTTGGCCCATCTAGGTAGAGAATTCATTTTCAACTTATTCAAAAGCTTGAACCCATTTGTCTGTGTATTCTCCTATTGACCATATCTAAATTTGTTCAGTTCAGCACTTATCCAACTTTGAAAATTTCCCTTAATGTGCCTATCTTTCCCACAATAATTGCACATAGGTTAACGAGCCTTGTTTCTCGCATCATTGATAGTTTGTCTTTTCCACCTAGCAGGTTGGAATTCTCTTTTATATCTAGCCTCTTGCCATCATAAACACCCTGACTAATAAGATTATAAAGAGTCTATGAAGAAGCAGTCCACTTAAGAGATTTATTAAATTCTTCTTTAAAGCAGAACAGGTCCCTCTCTAATTTTCCATTCCTTTGAAGTCCAGACAAAAAGTGTTTTTAGAAATCCCTCAGCCATTTCTCAAGATTAATTTAAAGCATTGAAGCTTCTTTCTTCCTTGTTTTATCTACCTCATTTACCTTTTTTAGATTACTTATTAAACTCAGATTTTTAGATTTTATTTTTGTGAACAACTCTTTAGTTTCAGAATTTTATAAAGCTAAAGCAGTCAACTTATGCTCTTGATTCTTTACTTTTTCTTCCAAGGCATTCTTCTCAACAATTAGTTCACACACAAATTCAATCAAGATACTAGCAAGCCTTTTTATCTTTCTAGCAGTATAATTATCTAGATTCTCCTTAATATTAGAAAAAGTTACCTTCTTTTTCTTTTTCATCCTCTATATTTTCCATGAATGCAAATAGAGAATCATAGATAAATGGATTGTCTTCTACTGCTAGCATAGAAATATCTCCTGTCATTTCACCTTCACCTGATTCACTAGAACAGTCTCCCCATGCTGCCAGAGCTTACTTTACAGCATATTCAACTGCTACCTTCCTTTTTGAATTATTAGGGACTTGGTCCTTGTTCTTTCATTTGTCACCAGCAGTCTTAAGGTAATCTTAATAATCTACTTTGTCCAATGGACAGTCCTTAATGAAATGCTTAGGACTTCCATATTTGTGACAAACCTCAACATTGCCTTCTATTTTGTTGTTGTTTCCTCTCCTTTGGAACTGACCACATTTCTTTATGGAACTAACAATTATTTTTGCCAAAAAGGAAACCTCAGTGTTATCTTCATCTGGATCATGTTTGGAAGCTTTTAATACCAAGGATTTTTCCCTTTTTATATTATTCTTCTCCATCCCTTGTTGCTTCTTAAGCTCATGGGTTTTTAAGTTTCCAATTAGTTCATCCATGGTGAGGGTCTTCAAGTTTCTGGCTTTAGTTATGGAATCTACTTTCCTTTCCCATGACTTGGAAGAACACTAAGAATTTTTCTTACTTGCTTATATAAGGGAATTAATTAACCTAAATAGTAAAGCTCATTCGTGATAGAAGTGAACCTTTTGTGCATTTCTTGGATTATTTCTTCTTCCTTCATGGTAAAGATTTCATATTGAGTAGTCAGCATGTCTACTTTTGAATCTTTCTCATCAGTGGTGCCTTCATGAGCAGTCCTCAAGTAATCCCAGATCTCTTTAGCATTTTCACAAGCTGAGATCCTGGTGTATTCATAAGGACCTATGCCACATACTAACTAACAGTTTCTTGCCCTTGTAATTCTTTTCAATCTTCTTTCTATCTTCACATTGTACTCTCTCCTTCTTTTAACAACCATTTTTGTAACCTCTCCTTTTTTGACTTCTTTAATAGGAATATGAGGACCATTAAGAATTATGTCCATCATCTCACTATCCTCTGCCATAATGAAGTCAAACATCCTAGTTTTCCACCACCCATAATACTGCCCATAGAATCTTGGTGGTCTAGTGGTAGATCGGCCTTTTTCTAGATTATGTGGAGTAGCCATGCTAGCCAAGATACTCTAGGTGTGAACATTTTAGTATGAACTTTCTCTAATACCAATTGTTAAAACCCTGAGGGTTGCACCACACAGTGAGAGACCAGTTCCCTCAAATTCAATCATAGGCAAACAAACACTAAACGGGTAGAAAAATAAGAGACATTGCAAGAAGAGTAAAAACACACAGATATTTATGTGAAAACCCACAAAGGGAAAAACCATGGCTTTCTCTCACAAATACCAAAGAAATCCACTATAATCAACCTACTGATTACAGTCTAGATTTTAGCCTACCTCTAGGTTCCTTTTACTTGTAGCAACTCTACTACAAGCTCATCTTGGTAAATTTACCAAGGACCCTTTCTATTGATTAACTATAATCAGAAACTAGCTTAGGAAATTCTACCTAATCATCTCTCTCAAAGAGAAAACAAGATATTACTCTTATAGCTTAAGTAATTCTTTTACAAATCAGCACTCACTCATTCTTTAAGTATACTACAAAGATAAGTCCATGAGCAATGCTTGAGTAATCTTAAAATTAAGGTTTTGTTGCCTCTCTTTACTCTCTTAGATTTTGAAAAAATAGCTTGACGAATAGGCATGCCTTTCCTTTTATAGCCGAGTGATGACTCGGGCTGAAAAATCATTATACTAGCTGCCCTAATCAGTACAAAATAACACCTGCAAGTTTGTTGCAGAAAATGACAAAACTATGCAGACAACGCATGCCAACTATGCTATATCTTGTACATCTAGGGACCTGGTCCCTTGTAGTTAGTTGCTCGTCATCAAAAATACATATAGCAATATCCCCACACAATGCAAAAAAATTACAGATACCTCTACTTTTACTGCACAGAGTTAGGTGAATCAGCTTGGTTTATCAATTCATTATGGTAAAGTGGTGAGCTTCCATTCTCCAGAAGGATTAGACATTTTATCAGTTTCTATTCCTGGATTAGAATTAAGAGTTTTGATAATCATTAACATCATCATTTTCATTGTCATCTATCAGAGTTGGGGACATGTCCCAACCAAGATTGGTTATTTGTTATTTTGTTAGAAGGCTTTGTTGGATTACGGTAGACTTGGGTGATATTGGTCAGTTATTTTGGCCGGTCGAAGGCTATCAATTATAGATGTAACCTTTATTCTGTAAACTTAGCTTGTTATATATTTAGAATTTATCCAACATTGGGGATATTGTATGGTTTGGTTAGATGCACAGGGGTGGTCTTCAATCCCCGATGTACTTGAGATACCCATTATGGACAGGCGCTGGTTCGAGTCACGACAAAGATGGTATGAAAGACTAGGTTTGGTGTCATTGGGTATCCAACAAAGTTGTGTCAAGTAGAGTCTCATTTATGGATGTGTGGCGTGCCACACTTATAAGGGAGAGTCTACGAGGTATTTAGGAATGTTTCCCTTTATTGTTGTCCTATTTCAAGCTATAGGGTCAAAGGTCTTCAATCTCCTTTAATTTCCATATGTTTGCTTGTTATATCATGCCTCCTAGGAGATTTGATGTTCCTGGAAACTCTTCTATCCCATCTAAAGACAATGTAGATGGAGCTCGTCCTACTCCAAGAGTTCAGACCCGGTCGAGGTTCGCTGCTTTTGATTGCCGTGAGGGAGTACCATCAGTTCCCCCTATCCATCCTCAGGCACTCCAGGATGGTGTATCTAATGTTGAGTTTCACCAGTTGCTTTATTTTCTTACATGGTTAGTGGCCTCCAAAAATAAGTTTTTTGCTTCTGTTGGACCATCCTCCGAGGCCACAAGAGTTGGCCAATTTATAATGTTGATTCCTCCAATTTTCACTAGTTCTAAAGTTGAGGAAGATCCTTAAAATTTTATTGATAAGATGAAAAAGATTTTCTATATGATGCATGCAACTAATATGGAGGGGGTAGAGTCCGCAACTTATAAATTAAAGGATGTAACGTACCAATGGTATGAAGGGTAGGACCAGTCTAAGGGTGAAAATGTTGAGTTTGCTTTATGGGATAATTTCTCTAGTACTTTCCTTGATTGCTTCTTTCCTCAGGATTTGAGGGAGGCGAAGGCTGAAGATTTTTTGAATTCAAAGCAAGGCAAGATGACTAGTAAAGAAGTATGACTTGATGTTTCATCAGCTGTCACGTTATGCTCCTGAATTGGTATCTAGCATAAGGGCTAGGATAAGGAAATTTATCTCTAGGTTGTCCCGTGATTTGATCTTGGAGAACAAGGTTGCCTTGCTGAAAAAGGACATGGAAATCTCTAGACTTTTGGTGTATGTGCAACAAGTGGAATTGGAAAAAAAGAAGCAAGTGATAACACTCAACTTACTCCCATCTCAAAGGGGTAAAGCGGTCGTTGTCAGTATCCCAACTTGTGTTGGGATCGAATCCACAAGGAGTGAAATACAAATTTCAAGTCCAATGATTGCTCTAATTAGTGAAAAGATACCCGTAATGCAAGAAAACACAACATGTAATAAAAGTGGGGAGATTTGTTTTGTATCAACTTTTGAGTTATAACAAGCTATAATGATACTTTAGTTTTAAAAAATCATGTTTGGGGAGAATATTGAGATTATGCCTTCCTATAAGTAAAGAGCATGTGGGATAATGATGGTCTAACATGAATATTAGTTGTTAAGTGAAAGATAGACTAGGTCGAAGGTCTTTGTGGTTAGTCTTTAAATAAAACCACAAAGATGTCACCCATTGGCTCTTTTGAGCACCTAATGAGTGTGCCATTTATAGTCACCCAAAACCTCAATTAGACATCCCTATTTCTATGAAAATTCCTATGATATAAATTACACTCCAGTTACACATATGTCTAAGATTGTAAAAGGTAGTAAACCACATGCTTAATTATCCACCATTGTCTTGTCCCCCTATAGCCCTCTTTCAAGGGCTATGGGTTCCTTTATATTCACCTTCATCCCTCTTTCAATTATGATGAAGGGTTTCTAGAGTTTGTGGGTTTCACCCATCAAGCCTATTTGGAGATTTACAGTTTTCACCCATAAATTCCAACTATTAAACTCAAGCAATGGTCGAATCCATACTTAACAACTAAAAATCATGCAAACACATCAACACCCACACACAATTACACTTTAGTTCAACATAATCCCAAGACTAAATTTTGTAGCAACTCATGAAGAAAGTAGATAAAGATATACCATAAGGATTATCCAAAGCATCCATCCTTCACAAAACACTAAGAATTTAAGTCTCCAAAATTTGTTACAATCTTGCCCAATTAGGGTTCTTGTTTCAAATTCAAAAGTGTCTATGAAGTAAGTAATACCCAAAGAAGAAAGGGTTTTTGCCTATATAAGGTTTGGGATTCGGCCAAGTGAAATTACAAAACTTCCCTGGGCAACATTCCTGCTTAGCCATGATCACATGAGGTAGTCCACGACTGCGGCCAACGCAACCGCGGTATGGTTCTGCGATCACATTATATTGACCATCTTGACTGACCGCGACTGCGACCTTTGGCCCGTAATTATGGTAACTAGGGCTGAGACTGCTCCAAGTCTTCAGTTGTACTTTTTTGCTTCCACTTGATCTCTTTTAGCTTCAATTCACGTTATTTCATTTCACTAACTCTATGCCTATAAATGTGGAGATTAGTGCATTAAATCACGATTATGTTTCATTTATTTATACAAAACTTGGTAGTGTACACGAAAGTTGAGTGGAAATAAGTGGTAAAATCACCATTCATCAACACCCCCTAACTTAGAACCTTGCTTATCCTCAAGAAACACCACCCCTTATCATGAGACAATTTCACATGTATGCCCATATTCTATTACCCACAGAAATGATCATGATGACTCTAGCTTTATTACAACCACAAATAGCTCTTCGCACATGGGTAAAATGAATTTGATTACACCCCTCAACATAAAATGGAGTATTCAAGGACTCAATAGACTTTAAGAAGCAACCATGTGAAAACTACTAATACTCTATAAATGACTCACTTCTTGACCTCAACCACATTATACTTCATTTTTCCTCATTGTTCAGAAGGTAACAAAATCACCCACCTCAACTTGATCACATGCCTCCTTACAAGAAAAAAGAATTCACACACCTATCTATCAATTATGCAATAAGTAATTAAGTGCAAACACTCTCTCTCTCTATCAAGAACTTTCAATGCTAACAAGTGCCCTGCCATAGGCTTGCCCTTATTTTCAATCACCACTACAATAATAACATTTGGTTGGGAATCACGAATGACTTTATGAGCTTGTAATGTAGGTTTAGGGTAGGGTAGGATATTAATTTTAGGACAACAAGGCTAAACCCTCCTTGAACTTCTACAACACACTCTTTTCAATTTTGCTATTGGGCTACTTCTTTTCTTTCACTATTGTGCCTACATTGTCTTTCTTAGTTTTCCCACTTTCTTTCCACTTCTCTTTTTTTTGTGCACATTTCCTTTGTTGGATCCTTTCTTTCTTCAAATCACTTTGGTTTATTTTCTTAAGCATGTGGGCACTTTCTTATGACTTCATGGCCCAACGACACCTCTTTCAACTTTTACCACCCCCAACTTAGGCTTTTAACCTCAAAATGCATTCTTAAGTTCAAGGAGGATAGGTTTCTAGAGAGGGATAATAGAAGAGTCACGGCTTACAATGTGTTTCCCAAAGAAATGTCCAAAGGCTAAAAGTGGGTGACTAAGTATTATATCTATGTATTAGTACGCTTTTTAGGCTAAAATGGGCTTCCAATATTACAAGAATGTACTAGGATCATTTTACCAACAAAATACAATCAAAATTTAGCCTCGAAAGACTAATGGGGCAAGTTCTAAATGGTACAAGCACACATGAGATATAAACAAATAAGCTCCCACACATGGCATGTGAATCTCATCGAAGGGGTTCAATTATTCCTTCCACTCGAGACAAATAATTTTTCTAAGTCAATTTCCAAAGTGATAAAAAGAGAAAAAGTTTTGTTACAAAGTTTCTCACATCCACGCCCTTGAATTTTGCAAAAATTTAGGATGGAGGAGGGTGTTTGTTTTGCATTCGCATCATGCATAATTTACTAATAATGGAAACAACCCAAGCTCTTATCTCACATTGCGAATTTAATACGGTCTATGAATGCGATACCAAATCAACAATACCACAATGATACAATGCCACAGGTACTCAAACTTCCCTTCCATTTGTGACCTTGATGCTATAAGTACTCAGACTTCCCATGCATCCATGACTAAAATCCAATCATGACTCTTTCCACTTAAGAATGTTGTCACTCAGTCTATCATATAAAAAAGCTCATCAAGTGACCAAAATTAAATAAAACAACAATCTAGGAATAAAGTAACTAATCCATGAAAATGTGGGCACCATTAAAGTGCTCAAATATTACAACCCAAATAAAAATAAGAATCATCTAAAAAAATCAGGAAAATATGCAGAAATATCAATAATACAGGCCTAAATAAAATGAATACAGAGATAGGCACCCCCAACTTAAAGGTAGCAGTGTCCCCACTATATAAATAATCAAGGATAAAAGAGATAAGGGTGCTTCCTGAAACTGCATCAAGGGCTGCTGTCACTCTCAGAATCTGTATCTTTTTCATTGTCCTTAAGATCTAACCAATCAGTTGGTGCCTCATCATCACTCTCTACCTAGGATGAAGGAAGTCAATCTTGGGGTTTTAGGAACTTCATCCCCATCCACATCTTATTAAAGAACTCATCCCTCTTTTTCTCCCTTATGAACATTTTTTCATGCGTAATCTTGAAATCTCGATGTGATTTTACCAAAGATAAGTAGGCTTTCTCAATCCTAGCAATGGTAGATTCCTACTTTTTTTATCCTTTGTACTTCTCATAATCATATCCTTTGTACTTCTCATAATCATACCATAATGCATATGAATGATAAGTGGTGGAGGGATTTCCCGATCCCTGGGAAAAACTAGACACTAGCTCCCTGATGGCAGTAATATCAACTCCAATATCCTCAAGAGGACTGGTGGTGGATGGCCAATGAAACTCAAGCTCAATATATGCTAACTTCCCCAAGTCGATATTTTTTTTTTTGCCTTTTCCTGGTGCACCCTCCCCTCGAATCCTCAAAGGGTAGATGGGGGGCCAAGGAGCACCTAAGTATCTCCAGCATACTCCTCAACCCCTACTCTCCTGCAAAGTTTAATAATAAATAGGGATAAGAAGATATATGTACCACCTTGGTACTTAAAATGGTCTATTTCACTTACCAACATCCAAAGGAATGTCGTCTAAAATTCAAGCAACCATTCAAGCACAAAGATCTGGGACTGCTGTCATGTGGGTGCAAAAGAAGACTCGACTACATATAATGTGCAACCAAATTTGAGCCTCGAAAGAGAATTCACTCATGGAGATGTTGCTTTTTATTTTTATACATGAGACATCCTTTACAGGACATAATATTTTCGCCAACCAACTTCCCGGCTTACATCCTTTTGCTTTGAATCCCCCCATGTCAGCACGTGGGAGCCCGTAAACATCATTGATTTTATTCGCCCCAAAGCACACCGTTTGTCCTCGGATCTTAATAGTTATGTTGGATGGATACGAGAAAGAAACTGTGCTAATGTTGGCATAAAATTCACGGACCCACTTCTAATTTGCATTTTATGGGTCTAGGGAAAAACACCGCCACCCTGTGGCTTCAAGCTTGTCATGGAATACTGAAAGTTTTTCAAGCATATTTTCCAAGCAGATTTATCTCTCTGGGAGCAGCTTCTTCCTTAGAAGATCACTATAGTAGTAAGCGTGGCACTTGGGTGCCATCAATCAGATACGATCATACTTTTCCATGAGATTTTCCTAAAAGCACTAGTCACACATAACGTTAATCAATAATATTTTCATACATAAACTATGCCACATTGTTCACTAAATCTCATTAGATGGGCACTTGGTGGTGTTTGGTTAAAAATTTATAGTGCAGGATTTTTGGCATGGCAGGAAATCACCCTCGGGTACCGCAATCATAGATAATAACTGCATTTGCACTGATGCGATGGCGGTCCAGTGACCGCGATCATGGTAATAGTGACCAGTTCCTACCAGTTTCCCATGTTCAGTAATTCTAAATTTTTAGACCACATGCATGTTCTACAATATGGATTCACACTCGATTATGCCCTTTCAAATGCAAAAACCATTATTGAATACTCATTTGGGCAATATATCAAACACTTGGTGTGGACACTCTATTTCGCACATATTTTTTGGTACTCAAAACTTCCCCACTTGTGCACACCATACTCTAGCAGCTAAACACCATACAAAAACTAAGTATGAAAATATGGAAACATAAGAATCAAAGACCTAGGCCCTTTCTACATAATGCATTCTTTGTCTTATTTTCAAAAATCAAAGCATGTATTCAAGGCACCTACAAAATTTGTGAAACTCAGGCAAAAGAGATGGTTGGATCTTCTGAAGGACTATGATATGAGTCTTCACTACCACCCAGGTAAAGTTAACATGGTTGTTGATACTTTTAGTAGGTTGTCTATAGAGAGTTTAGCTCATGTGGATAAGAAGAAGCGGGAATCGGTGAATTATATTCATTGCTTGGCTAATCTTGGAGTTCGTCTCTTGGAATCAGATATTGGTGGTGTGATGGTACCAGAAGTATTTCGATCATCTCTTGGTGTAGAGATAAGGAAAAGGAAATGCTAGATCCTATCTTGATAAAAATTAAGAGTGAGGTTGGTGTGAAAAAGGTGATGGTGTTTGAGATCAATGGTGATGGTACCTTGAGGTACCAAGGGTGGTTATGTGTTCTTGACATTGATGGTTTGCAATAAAGGGTTTTGGATGAGGCGCATGAACCGCGCTATGTTGTTCATACCGATTCGACAAAAATATGTCATGATCTTAAGGAGATGTATTGGTGGAATGGTATAAGGAGGAATGTGGCTGATTTTGTGGCCAAATGCATGGTGTACCAACAAGTCAAAGCTGAGCACATGAATCCTGGAGGGTTGTATTAGGAAATTGAGTTGGCTAAATGGAAATGGGAAGTAATCAATACGGATTTTGTTATCGATCTTCCTCAGACTCAAAATTAATTTGATTCAATTTGGATCATCGTGGATAGGATAACAAATTCTGCTCACTTCTTGCTGTTGTGGACTAACTTTTTGGTTGAGGACTATGCGTGGTTGTATCTCCATAAGATTGTGAATCTGCATTGGGTACTTATTTTGATTATCTCTGACCGTGGTTCGCAGTTTTTATCTCACTTCTGCCAGTCTTTTCAGAAGGGTTTGGGTACTAAGGTTAGTCTGAGTATTTCTTTCCACCCGCAGCAGGATGGTCAAGTAGAGAAGACTATTCAGATATTAGAGGACATGTTTCATGCGTATGATTTATTATGGTGGATATTGGGTTGAGCATCTACCTTTGGTAGATTTGCTTAAAATAATATCTATCATTCTAGCATTGGGATGGGTGTTTCAGTTTCCCCCAATAGGATCATTCATCCCCGAGTGACAGAAAAGGTAGGTCAAACACAAGTACGATTTATTTGCATTATCAAATATCAATCCAACCTTTAACTAAGTTAGAAAATAAAGATATGATCAAGAATAACATACCTTCCACACGAATATCCAGAGCAGAAAACAAATACGGATATTTGGACTTCATGTCTACTTCCATTTTCCATGTACCCTCTTCCACCTTATGGTTCCTCCATAGATACTTAACTAAGGCCATATCCTTGGTATGTAACCGACGAATTTGTCGATCCAATATTTCAACCGGGACCTCTTCATAAGATAGAGAATCAGAGATATTCAATCCTTCCAAAGGAACTACTAAAGAAGGATCACCAAGATACTTTCTCAACATAGAGACATGAAATACCGAATGAATGGAGCTCAAGTTAGAAGGCAACTCCAATTCATAAGCCATGTTACCAACCCTCCATAAAACCAAATAAAGATCAGCATAATGGGAACTGAGCTTTCCCTTTTTACCAAACTGCATCACTCCCTTCATAGGAGATACCTTTAGGAATACTTTATCCCCAACCTCAAACTCCATGTCTCTACTTCTTACATTCGCATAGGAATTTTAGCGACTTTGGACAGCCTTAAGTTTATCCTTTATTACCTTTACCTTTTCCATATCCTGATAAACCAAGTTTGAGCCAAACATATCTGCCTCACCCAGCTCAAACCACCCAATGGGAGATCTATACTTCCTACTATACAATACCTCAAAAGGGTCATCCCAATCCTAGAATAATAGCTATTGTTTTAGGCAAACTCTACCAAAGGTAGATGCTCAATCCAATGGCCACCATAATAAATCATACGCATAAAACATGTCCTCCAATGTTTGAATAGTACTCTCTACTTGCCCATCTATTTGCAAGTGGAAAAAAGTACTCAGACTAACCTTAGTACTCAACCCCTAATGAAAAGACAGGCAGAAGTGAGATGAAAACTGCATACCTAGATTAGAGATAATTGAAACAGGTACCCCGTGCAGATTCACAATCTCATGGAGATACAACCACGCATAGTCCTCAATCAAAAATTTAGTTCACACTAGAAAGAAGTGAGCGAACTTTGTCATCCTATCCACAATGACCCAAATTGAATCAAATTGATTCTGAGATCGAGGAAGACCGGTACCAAAATCCATATTGATTACTTCCCATTTCCATTCAGGCAACTTAATTTCCTAATACAACCCTCCAGGATTCATGTGCTCAGCTTTGACTTATTGGCACACCATGCATTTGGCTACAAAATCATCCACATCCCTATTTATACCATTTCACCAATACATCTTCTTAAGATCATGATACATTTTTATCGAACCAGTATAAACAACATAGCATGATTCATGTACCTCATCCAAAACTCTTTATCACAAACCATCAATGTCAGGAACACATATCCGCCCTTGGTACCCCAAGGTACCACACTGCTTATCTGAAACACCATCACTCTTTGCCGACCAACCTCACTCTTAATTTTCATTAAGATAGGATCTAGTATTTGTTTTTCCTTATCTCTACACCAAGAAATGATCAAAATGCTTCCTGTACCATCACACTATCATCATTAGAGTCCAAGAGACAAACTCCAAGATTAGACAGGTAGTGAATATCATTCACCAATTCCCGCTTCTCCTTATGCACATGAGTTAAACTCCCTATGGACAACCTATTATAAGCATCAGCATCCACGTTAGCTTTACCTAGGTGGTAGTGAAGACTCATATCATTATCCTTAAAAATATCCAACCATCTCCTTTGCCTATGAATTAAAGCATAAATTCAAGGCACCTACCGAATTTATGAAACCAATAGGCCCTTCGGACTTTGGTTTGAGTTCTGAGGCTTCCAAACTCACTTTGAGCTACTGGCCGAAGGTTAAGGAAAATGGCACATGGGTATGGGACACACTTTTCATCAAAACAACCTCAGACAAAAATTTTGACTGCTCTATTGAGTCCTAAATATATAGCTCGGGTAATATAGCTCAATCCTCGATTTCTCTAATGGTTGTGGAAATGAGCTATCTTACCCATAATAGGGATTGAGCTATGTCCTAAAACCCGCACTTAGCCTGATTTCTCCATTTTTCTTCCATGTTAAAGTGTGTGGAACCCTAGAAAAGTGAGAAAACTTTAGAGAATTATTTGTGGGTGATTTTGGAGCTTTGGGAAAGTTAATCTATTATTTCTTCTTCGAATTGTGGTAAGCTTCCATCAATTTCTTAATTTAATTCCCCATATTTTCCTAAAATACCTAAAAGCCTAGTGAATTGATAGTATCACCATTATAGCTCAAAATTCACCCAGTTTTAGGGTAAATGTTCCTTGAGCATAGAGGGGTGTTATGTTGTTTTCGAAATTGTCATTCCATAAATGGGCTCCACGTGAGATTTTTATGTAAATTAGATAAGCACAATAGTACAATATGGGTATCATTATTCTTATATTAATGAGTAGATTATGATTTTGTTAGCATGGAATCTGGCAGAAGCTTGTCAAAAAGGGAAACCAATGGTTTAGCAAATTCTTTGGGCGTTTCTTCGGCATTCAGGTAGGCTAGGTTTACCTTCTTTATAGATTAAGATAATTCATACTATAATTATAATATTATTCTAGATATGGGGTGGGTTTTAGGTATTAGAAGAATGATTGGTAAGATTAGTCTTATTTGGACTGTTTAGGCTATCTTGAAATCGTAATCTAGGTGAATTAAACTTAGTCGCTCATGTTTTAGGTGGAATTAACTTAGTTGTTCATGGTTGATAAGAATTGCTATCTTAGTATCAATTATGGATTATTTAACATCTATAAATGAATTTAGATACCTTTTCCTAGTTTGCAGTAGAAATTTCCTAAAAAATAAATTTTGGGAATTAGAAGTGGGCTATTCTAGCCCACCTAAGGTCAAGACTTATGTTAGATTTTGTAGACTTATATACCCATGTTATACCCTTTTTAATGATAACTTTGAGACTTTGAGGAGATTTAACATTTAATGATTAGGCTAGTTGGGCATTAGGAGTTGGTGCTAAGTTCGGGTAAAACTCGATGATTTATAGACATGGTTATTGATATGGTTAATAAAAATGGTTTTTGGTAACGTTAATAGATATGGTTATCGATATGGCTTATGGATGTGGCTATTAGTATGGCTTATGGATATAGTTGTTGGTAAAGAGGATAGATATAGTTATTGGCATGGTTATTGATATAGTTGATTGATATAGTTTATTAATATACTCTACTTATATGATTTATTGATGTAGTTTATCGATATGATTTATTGGTATGGTTCATTGATATGGCATTCATAATATGAGTTCTGATTTAAGTCCGATAATTGATAATGATATTGATACTATGAGTTTTGGTTTAAGTCTGGCAAATAATATTATGATGTTGATCTGTTGAGGATGTTATGATGATGATGATATGAGTTTCAGTTCAAGCCCAGCATTGGGATTTGGGTATGATATGATACAGTATGGATGGAGCTTATTTGCAGGCTTGCTCTTTACCTTGACTTAGCTTATTTTATCTCGTATCTTATCATCCTTATATTATAATTTAGCTCAGACAGACGATGATGCCTACTTAATACCCATGGTTTTGATACTCATGATGCATTTCTATGCCTTTTTGGTGCAGATCCAAGTAATATTAGTCATCGATAACGTAATGCTCATGCTAGTTTGATTTTGGATTTTGGTGAGATCTTGGAGTCGGAATTGTCCTTTTTCCTTCAATTATCCATATCTAGTCTTTTATTTTCTGAGACAGATTATATTTGACTGTTTGGTACTTATGTTTCATTTGTAGTAGCTCTTGTATCGACACTACTAAGTTGTGGGATGATTGTTGATCTTTCATCTATCTATTTTACTATTATAATTGTGTTAATGCTTTTTAAGTCTTTAATTGTTGATTCTTAACTTTTAGGGCATTTTTCACCATATTAGCCCATTGCTCATAGCCCCAGACTACAGTTTGACTTACGTACTAGCGGGGTATATTAGGTGTCAACATGACTCGTAAATCAGATTGTGGCACTACCCAATGACAAGTAAGTATTAAATAATTATTTTTATTAATAGCATAAATGAGATCAGAAGTTAAAGTAACTCTACATGCAAAATTTTTTATAATGCAGATAAATAGTAAGCATACCATGCATAGAGTCTAAAAAAGATCGAATAGACAAGTACTTGTTGAAATACTTTCAAATATAGGAATATAAATTGTCTGAATGCAATGAATAAAAGCTTCAGAAGAAGCAAACGAGAAAGACAAACAACCCACAACTATTATTTTCGCTAATTCTTCACGATCCTTCATTTTATTATAATTATGAGCTAATTTATTAATTTTTGGGTCCAATCTAGTTTGAGTTGGCACCCGAACAATCCCACCACATTTTGCCTCATCTTGATCTTTTGGTGTTGACCTTGAAAATGGCTCGTCAACTAACTCGCACCCCCTTTTTACCTCTGGTCTTATACTCATATAATTCCTAAAAGATATTGCATTGGACCTTAGTAGTTCCTTCTACACAAATAAAAATTTTCACACAAGACTAATTTTTTTACAAGTTTTTACAGAGGAA
>NC_061111.1:75499105-75564241 GCF_002878395.1 Capsicum annuum
CAGGTCCGACAATCTAAACAATCATAGAAAGAGTGTAACCAATCCATCTGCATAATGACATCAAAATCAGCTATGTCCAACTCTACAAAGTCAATAAGAGCATCTTTACTACCAAATGATATCACACACCCCTTGTAGACACTTCTAACAACCACATGGTGTCCAATATTTATTCTTTATAGTAACTTTGTTTAGCTTATGATAGTCAATACACATATGAAGGGAGCCATCCTTCATGCACAAAAATAACACGGGAGCACCCCATGGAGACACATTAAGGAGGATAAAACCTTTATCTAAGAGGCCTTTTAATTGGTCCTTAAGCTCTTTTAGCTTCACTAAAGACATTCTATAAGGATGGATAGAAATTAGATGAGTGTCCAGAACAAGATCAATCCCAATATTAATTTCCCTATCGGGAGGAACATTGGGAAATACTCAGAAAACTCATTAACTATGTGACTGGATTCTAGAGAAGGGTCTTTCGAGTTAAAGTCCTTAACTCAGACAAAATGATATAATAACCCCTTTAAAATCAACTTTTTGGCCTTTAGATAAGAAATGAACCTTCCTTAGGCACTATGGAATCACCTTCCCATACAATGACCAGCTCATTAAGGAATTTGAACATGATCTTAAAGGTTCACCAATCTAATGAATCATAACAAGAGTGCAACCAATCCATTTCCAGAATGACATCAAAACCAACTATGTCTAACTCTATCAATTATACAGGAGTATCCCTACAACCATCTGACATCACACACACCTTATAGACCCTTCTAACAACCAAAGGGTCTCCGACCAAGGTAGAAACAGAACAAAGAATCAAAAGACTCTCGGACCACAATCAAGATGCACAACCACATATAGGGTCACATAAGATAGAGTAGACCTTGGATTAAGAAAGCAATACACATCATGGGAGAAAAGTCTCAACATACCCATGGCAATATCGGGAGACGCCTTAAAATCTAGGAGAGTAGCAAGTGCATATAAGTGGTTTCAGTCAGTACCGTTGCCAAAAATAGAAATATAGACAGACATAGGACCCTTCGGTGCGGGAGTAGATGGAGTAGAAATACAGGCCCTGTTGGCCAAAAAAGGTACTAGGGAGGGGAACTCACGCTATATGTGCCCAAACTAACCATAATGGAAACATTTGTTTCTCCCCTTCTCTCATTGACCACAATGACTTTGACCATAAAATCTATAAAAAAGGGCAAGGTTGAGCCGACTAGCCTCCACTAGCCTGGAATTAGGCACCCTGGGCCCTAGATCCACCACTAAGCTAAGTCTGATGGTCACCCAAAATCCCTTTTTATGGAGAGCAAACACTAGATGAGGAGAAAGAACTAGAACTCCCCCACTTTTTCCATAGACACTTTCCACCATCACCACTATTATGCTTAGAAGGCCAAATTTCTTTCTCTTCTTCTCACTTAGCTCGACTTACTTCTTTTTCAATTCTTCTACTTATTAGAAATCCATAATCAACCTAGAAATATCCATATTTTTAATCAACAAGTCTTCCTTGCTCCCTAGCACCCACTCATGGGATAATCCCGAGATAAACTTATGCATTCTAGATCTCATGCTAGAAACCATCTTAGGAGCATACCTTGACAATTGATGGAATTTCAAGGCATACTCTTTAACGGATATCCTCTCTTACTTCAATTTCACAAAATCTTCTGCGTTTACCTTCCTTAACTCTTGAGAAAAGAAACGGTCCAAAAAAGCCTCGAAGAAGTCTTCCCATATGGTAGGACTAGCATCAACACCTATAGACATCTCCTACCTCGCGTACCATTGGTACTCTAAATCTTTCAATTGGTAGAAAGCAAAATCAATGACCTCAATCTCCAAATCATGGTTAATTAGAAAGATCTTTTCTATTTCCTCAGTGAAGCCTTAAAGATCCTCCTCAACATTCGTACCGGGGAATATAAGAAGGCTCAACCTCATAAATTGGCCAATTCTTATGCCCTCGGAACAAATAGTAGCTGGAGCACCATGTTATGCTTGAGAGTCTACCAATAGATTTAAGAGGTTGATAAAGCAATAAAATTTGACATTAGTAGCATCCCCTTGAGGTGATAGAATAGGAGGGTCACCATCATAGTTGGGGTTGGTGGGGACAAGTGGAACCCCACAAAGATGGTTAGATGTCACAGCCCTAACTCAGGTCTAAACTCCAGAAATTGGATGAGCTTCCTCCATATGGCCTATAGAAAGGATTTCAAGAGTCTCAAATCTCTTTTGAGGTATGATCTAAAAGGTAGAAAATAAAAATCAGCGGAATCTAAGACCTTCAAATCTATAGCTTGAGATTGAAACACAAGAAAGGGAAATATTTTCAAACATATCTCATAGCTCCTCTTTTATACGTGTGGCATGCTTTACACCTATAAAAGAGACTTTACTCAACACAGTATTATAGACACCCAACCCACCATGAACCTGGCTCTGATAGAAACTTGACACAACCTAAAACTGGGCCATGTCATAGGGAAACCTCAAGCCCATATGAATTGGAGGTCTCCTAATAACCCATAACAATCATCAAAACAAACCAAAGGGTTAGGTGAATCCCGACTGCATAATAAGATAGAGAGAACATACTAAAAGCCATAACTTTAAAAATGTCTAACAATTTCATAAATATCAACACACAATCCAATATACCAAGTCCACAGTCATCCATAATACATCTATTCAAATTGATGTTTAGAAATGTATATGTCTGGACAAGCCCCTGACAATAGCCAAACCAAATAAAAATAAGACAAAGTCTAAAGATCGGGGACAAAGAATGAATGTCTTCCAAAATAAGGAAGCTCACCAATCCGTAGTCAATGCATGAATTGCTTTGATCACCTAATCACTTCATAAGAAGATAAGATAATACTCCGACCCCTATGTCATATGGGGACATAGCGACCATAGATGGTTAGAAGTTGAAACGCTAGCATATAACTCAATGATAAGGATAAAATAGCATTATCATTCAAGAACAAGCAATATATCATATTCAATCACATTCATAACCTTATCTATACATATATAAATATCACATGCTAATCAAGGGGACAAGTCTTATCAACACTTCGGAAGCACTCATTCATCATACATGCAATTGAGGACTCCAACCTTCCATACTTAAAGATTCAAGACTTTATTATTAGGCATAGGACTTTAACTATATTCACATATCATCAAGTAAGGGACTCTAACCATATGCACATTCATTTAAGTAAGGGACTCTAACTACCCATACATATTCATATAAGTGAGAGACTCTAACCACTAATATATATTCATTAAAGCAAGGAACTCTAACCACATAGTCATATATTAGGCAAGGGACTCTAAGATCAGGTAATATTAGATAGGGGACTCTAACTCCAATCCAATTCATTTGGCAAGGAACTTTTAACTTATGAGATCTCATTATGCAAGGGACATTAACCAAAAGCGATTTCATTAGGCAAGGGACTTTAAACTCAAGCCATCACATCTATGATTAGTCGACATTGGGACTCTTAACCGTTTTCCATGCATCCTTATACATTCAATTCCACACATTAGGACTTTAACCTATTTAGCTAATTCAAAACCATATATGACCACATGGTCCTCATAAGGGCCTTTATTTCTCAATCATTTCAATAGACTAATGCCTTAATTCAACTCATCATACAATTCAACCTATGGTCCTCAAGAACTTTATGAGCTATTCACACTTAATTTAGAAATTCCGTACCATAATTTAGTCATATAACATCAACTTGTCTAACTTTATCATATATTCCAGAGATTCTCTATTACCAATAGATACCACACAACCTCTATAGATTCTTATAGAAACCACAGAGTCACCCACCGAGGTAGAAATAGGAAAATGGTTAGACATTTACTCAGGACTGAAACCAAAATACACAACCACAAATAAGGTTAGATAAAAGAAAGTGGACCTCGAATAAAGTAAATAGTACATATCACAGGAAAATAGTTTCAACATACTTGTAACAACATCTAGAGGTGTTTCAAACTCCTAACGAGTGATGCAAGCGTTGTGATAGCTCTGACTAGTGCCAAAGCCTGAAGATGTAACCTTTGGTGCAGAAGCTGGTGAAAAGGCAATCGACACTTTTTTCCCTAAAAGTAATGCTAGAGGGATAATCCCGTTGTATATGTCCAATACAAACATAATTAAAACATTATGTTTCTTAATTTATCATATTGACTACGGTGTTGTTGACCATAAATCTGTAAGAAGGGTGGGATTATACTAATTGGGAGCCACTTGCTTAAGGTTGGGCACCCTATGATGTAGAAACATTGCTACCCTAAAAATGTCAATCACTAAACAACTTTGGGTAGGGAGAATGAGTGGTTAAATAGTAGTCACGACTCTTCCAGCTCTTCTTCTTAAACCACTTTCAAGTCTGCTGCTAGCCTCCCCCTGTTCTAAATACCAGAATTTCTTACTTTGCCTTCCACCAATCTTAGCTTGCTTTTTTTTCTTTTTATTGTCTTGATACATAAAACCATATGTCAATTAATATCCATATATTTGTTTAACAAGGTGGCTTTACTCTTCAGAATCAAGTCTATGGATAACCCACAAGTGAACATTCTCATCCTGGCCCTTCTGCTTGATACCAACTCAAGTACATACTGGTATAACTGATGAAATTTCTAGGTATAATCCTTGACTGTCATTCTTACTTGTTTATTGTTTAAAAATTCTTCCACCTTTTGCTCTCTCAACTCTTGATGAAATAAATGGTCCGAAAACACACTAGAGAAATCATCTCACAGGGTAGAACTATAATCATTGCCTCTCAATTTTACCCACTCTTCATACCATTGGTACACCACATCCTTCAATTTGTAGGCAACAAACTTTACACTTTTAACCTCCAAAGCATGTATAACCCACTAGATCTTCTTCACCTCATCAATGAAACTTTGAGGATCCTCCTCAACCCTAGTACCAGTAAACATTAGAGTATGTAGCCTCCTACATTGGACAACTCTAGTAGCCTAAGATGAACACATATAACCACTAATAGAGCTCAACTATTGTGATTGAGACATTATAAACTGGGTTAATAGGTTAATATAGCAATGAAACTCAGCATTAGTAACCTACCCTTGAGGCGAATGAGTATAAGTATTTCTCTCAGGAGTAGGATTAGTAAGGATAGGTAGGACTCTATTAGGACATTTAGATGCAATGTTCGTTGACCAGATTTGGACCCCCAGAGTTAGGTGAGCTCTGTTCACACTATCCTCAAACGGGAAAGAAGAGCTTACACAAATATCAAATTTTCTTAGAGGTATAATTTGAAACACAAACAAATAGAAATTAGCAGGATCGAAGACCTTAGGATCTATAGTTTAAAATTAAGACAACAAAAAAGGGAAACATTCCTAAATATCTCAATGCCTTTCCCTTATAAGATTGGCACGCTATATACCCATATAAAAGACTCTGCTTAAAATAATTTGTGGATACCTAATTGACCATGAACCAAGGATTTGATACTACCGTTGTTAAAACTCGAACCACGGCCTAGCCATGATGTGTATCTAAAGGCCCACTTGGACTAGTGATTACCTCTTTCACTTAACCGAACCAATACAACATTCTCCAATGTTGGATGAATTCTTAACATATAAAAAGATAATGTATAATATATCTAATGTTAATTCATGGTATGTCTATGCCAACTACCGGTTATCGTACAACTATCCATCACCAAAACAATCAATCGAACCACCCAAGTTGACAGTAATCCAATAAAGCCTATATAAATCGAAACTCAATAAAATATCAGGACATGCCCTAACAATATCCAAAACTAATATCCAAAGAAATAGTCAATACATAAAAGGAAACCACAATATGAAGTAGGGTCTTTCAAAGGATGGACGATCACCACTTCAATCTAGCTTACTAGCCGATCTCAAATCCAAGTCACTAACGAGGAGATATCGTGGTATGACTGGTTTCTGCATTACGTAGGGATACTATATTAAAAGACGTAGTGGTTGGATCACTTGCAAGTAACTCAAGGATAGAGGAACAAAATAATGACATGAAAACAGTTTAAAACCAATACAACATTCAATACATAATATCATATAAAGTACGTATACATATATATAATTTCACATGTTGGGGTAGGGAGCAAGGCATAAAATAAAATTAGAAAACCTTATCCTGGGCTGTGTAGCATAACCATTATATAATAAGGCACCTACAGGCTATATGGGCCCAGATCTGCCCTAGCAGGAGGTTCCCCAGTGTGTGTAGTTGGATGAACCAAAGAATATCCATATCTATATATTCCTTCATAGAGGACTAGAACCTCCAAGAATAATCAAGGTGACTTAAGAACCAATGTATAAAACAGGGGGAGACTCCAACCTGCCATCCATATATTTAATATGGGGGATCTGAACCTCTCAGTCATTTTTGATACCCCTACCGGATATCACAATTTCCAGTGTTAGTCCTTAGGTCCTCAACTTTCATAGCCCGACAACACATGTCACACTTAAGCATAATTTAAAATATTTAACATGCATCAATATTTATTAAACCCATTATAAATAGGTACCCCATTGGTTTCATCATTCCTTCCCCAATTACAAGCATATAATAAGCCATAACAATAATTTCAGCATTTGGGACTTGAGCCAATTGTCCAAATAAAGACATCAAGTTGATGCAATATTTGGGAAATGAACCCATTTATCTAATAAAACACCGATGTTACAATTTAATTCAATCTATGGCCATCAAGGCATTCATAAATCCATTTATCATTCATTAACTATTTTATGCCAATGTATTAGTTCAACACATGATTCAAACTTGTGATAAGGTTATTCAATAATAATTTCACAAACATGTTGAGGAAAAAGCCAAAATTGTCAAAATCATAAATTTGAGGGTTAACCATGACCCCGTTGTTAAATCACCATTCCAATGCACCCACGTGCGTAAACACTATAATCAAAACATAGAAAATCATAATTAAACCAAGGGACAACTTTATTCAACAATAAACATTCAAAACTCTCAACCCTTATTTAAAACCCAAGTAAATGACTCAAGAACAATACTTTAAATCGTATGCTTTTATAAAATTAAAAATAAGGGAAGGGTCACATGCTTGAATTACAAAGATTTATGAAGAGAAATCAAATCCTTGACCCTTAGATGACAAAATTGGAGAAGCCCTATCTTGTCTTATTTGAGAGGATTTAGAGAGAGTAAAGAGAGAGTTTAATCTATTAAAATATTGAATAAATTCCCAAAAAGGGTTTTATGGACATGGGTTCTAAATTGTTTTAAGTGGGAAATGTCCAAAGTGTCCCTAACTTAAACACTGAAAAAGCATCATCTTAGGGTACGAGTCATCCATCAACTTGTAACATCACCTTTATTATCACCATGAGTCATAAACAGACAGTATCAAGGATCCCCAACACTATTATCCTTACAACTCAATAATCAAACTCGTTACATATCCCTACGACTCGTAGGGTCCTACTCCTAACAAGAGCAAAAACAAATAGGGTGAACACTAGGCCTTCTATTGTTTTATAATTATGATTCATAATGAGTCCCTTTGGATCATAGTGAGCCATTAGTACTTAAATAAGAATCAAGCCACCAATTTTCAGGATTTGGCTATGAGTCATCCTAATGACTCATCATAAGTCCTTACAACTTATGTCCCCAAGTTGTAACCAGGAAAGAAACTCAACAACGTCACTGGATACCTTATGGCTGGGTCACATGACCTATTAATACACTCTATGACTTGCGGTGTCAAGTTGTAACCAAAGGAGTGAGCTTAAAGCTCAGGAAATTTTCAAGGGCCAAAAATCTATGGTGTGTCAATTTTGATATGCTATCAATCAGGCTTTGCTTTATTTTAAAGGAGAACAACTTATTCTTATAACCATGCTTATTTTTATACATGTTTAGAGTTTTCTTGAAATTCATTATTTATGTCATTACGTGTATCTAATACCATGGGTATTTCTTTAGTAGTAGATTGAGTTTTTGGATCATGTGTTATGACTTTTCACGAGCATGATACTCATGCTGATGTTATTATTTTAGACATGGTGGATTTTGATGTAATTTTGGGAATAGACTAGTTATCTCACTTTCATGCTGTCTTGGATTATATTTACTAGATTTTTACCTTATCTATGCCCGATATACCCCCAATCATGTAGTAGAGAGCTATTAGCTGCGATCCAATGGGGATTATTTCATATATGTATACTAGGAGGCTTATTTTGATGGGTTGAAATAATGCAGTATGGATCCTCCTTGGCAAATCGCCAAAGGTAGAGGTCGAGGCGGAAGGAATCAACATTCTTCATATCGAGGTGGAAGAACAAACCCTTCATATTTTGATCAACAAAATTCTGCATATAGCTCTGCAAGTTCTAATTTTCCCGTTTTACAACAAGGGAATAGAACTTTGATCAAATCAAAAATTCATGGAGATGTATCATCTTCATCAAAAACTCTGAATATTGGCTCTTCTGTTCATTTAGAAGACATTCCTGAAAATCATCCATTATACACACAACTGCAATCCTATTTATCAGGATATTTAAACGAGAAAATTTTTTATCTAAGAGTTTTTCTAATTGGTCTAACTGAGAGACCTTTGCAAATCCATCTATTTCAGGGGGTCTTTGAATACAGGGTTTGGAAAGAATATATTCATCTTTATCAGTGATTTTAGAAGTAGAAGGAATGTTACAGAAATTCATCTGAGAGCTAAGTTTATTAACTAGCTCAATCAATTCATCAAGTTTTTTGTCAAGAGAGGATATGTGTTCGCCTAAAACCTTAACATAAAGACTTAAATAATTATTTTGAGCGATAAGATTATTTATTTCAGAAACAGTAATTTTTTCCACATCTTCACTAACAAACTTTTGAAAAGCAGAAAAAGTCATGCCAGTATTATTGGGTAAGATAAAGGAAGATTGAGGAGGGTAAAGTGCTTGAGTGATTGAGCCATCAGAATTTTGATAAGATCTCTCGATTATCTTGACATAGGATGGTAAATATGCAGACATGAACCATGGGACAAAGAATATAATTTTATTATGCAAAGCGCAAATTTCATAAAACTCTTCTGAAATGTTTTTCAATTCTTGCACAGTAATAGATGGGTCCCTGTGCACAGTGTTTTTACTATTACAGATAAGATTTTTTACTATTACAGATAAGATTTTATCATATCATGTCCATCAGTCAAATATTGTCTTTGCCTTTCCATTTCTTGATAAATTCTTCAGCTTTTACAAGTTCTTCTTCTTCTAATAGAATTTCTGGAGGTTGTGCATCAGTAATATCTTCAGTATTTGTTTCGGTACTATTCATTGATATATCTGAATTTTGCTCAACAGTTTGCAGCAATTTATCCCTGACGTCGGATAAATATTCCTCGATCATTTGCATTTTATTGCTGCCATGTGCAGATAGTCTTCGAGAAACATAGTTAAGACTTTTTTCTTCAATCAAAATTGATTTTTTGGGAGCTTTTTCATATTCAGCAATTTTCTTGACTATTTCCTCCCGTTGATCATGACCATAGGGGAGTTTAGTTTCTGGATCTTTCCGAAGTAATTTGTCACAAAAATTACAATAAAATGTTCGGTATAAAACAGGAATTTGTTGAGCATCATAACCTATTTCGATGGACCAACGATGGATCCAAGGAATAGAGAATTCTATATAGAAATACATTTGATCGATAGTATCGATTTTACAAATATGTTCTGAAAGATATAATTCTGTTAAGAAAGGAGAGGACTTTTTCCATGAGGAATATAAAGAAGAATATTCCGGAGGTAATATTTTGATCGTAGGTCCATGCTGAGACCACCATTGGATGAACCAATTTAGACTTTAGGACTCATTATGGTTATTATGAATTCCTAGCAATGTCTTTTGTGTTGACTAATGCCCCAATAACGCTTATAATTTTATGAATCGGGTGTTTAAACCTTATTTAGATATATTCATAATTATATTCATTGATGATATCCATGTGTGTCTGAGGAGTAGAGGGAAGTTTGTTCAGCATTTGAGAATTATGCTCTAGACTTTGAGAGATTATTTGCTTTTTGCCAAATTCAATAAGTGTGAAATTTGGATTTAGTCGGTTACATTTCTCGGGCATGTGGCTTTTAGACTCCTATGTCTATATTTTAATAATGACAAACTAATTGTATCATAGCAGAATATTCTAGACAAGTAATATTGGAAGGATAAGGGATGTCCGCTCCAGGAATGAAAGGACATCAATTCACGATCCATGACATCTAATTAAATCAATCACAAGATCTAGGAATTGAAGGACATCGGGAATGAAAGGACATTAATTCATGATACACGACAACCAAGTAAATCAATCACAATAAGAACAAATGGAAGTAGAATCTCATCCCCAAAAGTATTGGAAAATCAAATCAATCACGATTAAGTAAAACAAGAAAAATGACATAAACATATTTGGAAAGGCATCAATCTTTACGATACCTAAATAAATAATTGATCATTGACATATCTGATATAGACGTGAGTAAAAGCTTATATGGACATATCATACAACTACATTCCTCAATCAAAGAATCAATTCAATCCTTGATTGAAAAGAAATCTCTTGGTTTCCTTATAATGAGTAGCAGACAAAGACTATAAAAGAGGAAGACTTAAGACTGACACAGAATGCGCAACCTTAAAAAAAACTCAAAGTGTCTTAATCTCAGTCTCATAAGGCTTTGTAATATTTAGCTTACAATTGTTATTCTAAGAATAGGATTGAGTCCACTTTATGATATAAACTGAAGTTGTGGCACAAGTACGAAGTGCTAAATAAGTCTTCAAAACTTGTTTCTTATCATTGTACTCGAGGCCAATCTAGATTGATGTTCTGAACAAAGATAAATCTTGATATCTTTACTTTATGTTTGATTACTTATTTGCTTAATTTTTTTAAATCTAACTTGTCTTGTGAAGTGTATTGATATGCAGGCGAGTCAACGATGAAGAGTAAGTAGTCGACTTATAGAAAATTTTCATTTCGCCCCCCCTCTTGAATTTCAATTAGTATCAGAGTAGGTCTCACCAACAATGTTGCTTAATTGAAAGTGAGTAAAGATGTAATTGAAAATTATCAAATCCTCGGTGTTCTTCTCTAAGATGCCTACTTCTCCACGAGACCACAATACTTTAACAGACAACATTAATCCTACTAGAAAAATAGGTTCAAAATCTTTTTTCCAATCAAATGACTTCCAAGTATGGGTTGTCATCAAGAAGGGTCCAAAGCCGATTCCAGGACATAAATATAAGTCAAATCATAAAGACAAAGAATCTAGAAGTTCTGTCTTAGAAGACCTTGAAATCTTCAAGGTCACCAAAGAACAACAAGAGGTACTTTAAACTAATATACGTTCTGTAAGTCCACTTTTTTGTGCAATTAGTGGAGAAGAATAATACAAGATATCAACTTGCAAAATTGTAAAAGAAATGTGGGACAAATTTGAGGTAACATATGAAAGAACCACCCAAGTTAAAGTCAAAAATTGCTTTCCTGGTCAATGAATATGAGCTATTAAATATGGAAGAGAATGATGACATTGAAATAATGTTTGCCAGATTTACTAAGATTGTATACGAACTAAAATCATTAGGGATGATCTATCGACATAACAAACAAGTCCAGTAGCTTTTCGAAAGTCTCCTAAAGTTTTGGTAAACCAAGGCTGCCATTATGGAAGATGAGTATCTATATAACATGACATATGATGAGTTACGAGGTAACTTTATAGCATATGGGAAAAATAATATTAACATGTACCACAATGAGGAAAAGAATAAACTAGTAGTCTTCAACTCTACTCCAATTGAAGAAGCGGACATTCTGGAAGATGCTAATAGTGAAGGGACGACCCTCATCAATCGTGGAGCAAAGTAGATCATGAGACAGAGATAGCAAAGATACCAAGGATCCAAAAATAATCACTGTACAATAAATGATGATCGCAGTTTTTACTATGGAAGGCATGGTCAATTTTAGCAAAACTATCCTAAGTTAAGAAGAAGATCTTCTAGAAAAAATCAAAACTTTGGATCCTGGAGTGAGGAAGATAAAATCAAATAAGAAGAAGAAGTCGCCAGTATGTGCTTCATGGCAACAAGTGAATATAGAGAGGTAAGAATACATTATTGTCACAACTATAATATTCTTGAATCTAACTTAGATTTGATAACTGGCAAGCTTTAAAAGATTATAGATAAATATAACAAACTTGCTCAAGAGAAGAAAAAGTTGCAAAGCCCAATTTAAACGAAAACTTGAGGTAGAATAGTGAAGTTATAAAACAGAAATCGAAGCATATAAAATTAAAATCAAATTGCTTCATGGAGATCTTGAAGATGTAAAAATAAAGGTAGATAGTATTAAGAAAAATCCTAGTCATAGTTTGTGAGATCAGACTCTTTTCAAAACAAATCAAGTTCCTTATCAGAATTATTTAAATCATCTATGATCTCCTTTATTTATTGAGGACCTATCTAATTTATATATGGACAAAGAGGGTATAAAATGTATAGTTGTAGGCATAAGACTAAAAGTGTGTGGGTTTGGAGGCCTAAAGAAAGAACATCTAACCCGCAAGGACCCAAGAGTACTTGGGTACCTAAAAAAAATTGATCCTCTAGCTTGCAGGAATAGGTCCATAAGTTCTATAAAAAAGAAATGTGGGTAATTGATAGAGGATGTTCTAGACACATGACTTGAAAAAAAGAAATTTTTCTACTCTAGAGAAAATAGATGGGGGATCAGTAAGGTTCGGTGACAATGCTAGAGGCAATGTCATCAGAGTTCACTCAGTAAAATTTAGCTTATCATGCAAATTCATGGAAGGATATCTAGTAGATGGCGTCAAACACAATCTTATTAGCATCAGTCAATTTTGTGATGCTGCACATGGAGTACTCTTCAAAGCTAAAAATTGCTCAATCAAACACGATAAAAGAGACATCTCTCACATAGATGAACATGTTGACAATATTTTTTTTTAAATAGTCCCAATTTTACTACTTAACTTTCCTCACTGTGTAAGCGAATTATACTTGGTTGTGGCACAGAAAGGTCGGGCATGCAAGTATGCATATGATTGAGAAGTTATCCAGACTAAAATTGGTGAAAGGTTTGCAAAATTTTCAGTTTGAAAACAATCACATCTATGATGCCTTCCAATTAGGTAAACAGGCTCGGACATCATTCAATGTCAAAGACATTTTCTCTACTACCAAATCTCTTTGAACAATCCACATAGACCAGTTTGGCCACACCAAAACTAAAAGCATCAGTGGTAAGAGATATATTTATATCATAGTTGATGATTATACATGATTTAATTAGGTAATATTCCTTTCTCATAAATATAAAGTTTTCACAAATTTTGAGATTTATTTTAGGAAGGTATAGAGATAAGTCGGACACCTCATCACTTATATTCACATTGATCACAGAGGAGAATTTGAAAATAAGGCATTAGAGGAGTATTTTGCTCAGAATGGATACTCTCAGAACTTTTTTTCATCTGGTCCCTTCAGTAAAATGGTGTGGTGGAGTAAAAGAATTGGTCTCTCCAGAAAACTACACAAGAAAATATTGGTAAAACATAATCTCCCAGATCTTTTATGGGCAAAAGCAGCAAGAACCATATGTCATATCACTAATAGGTGCCTGATCTGGCCTATCTTAAAGAAAATTCCTTATGAACTCTAGAGAGAAAAAAATACCAACATCAGTTATTTCGATCTTCTTGGCTGCAAATGTTTTATTCAAAAAAATGGTAAGAATATCATAGGAAAATTTAATACACAAAATTGTAAAGGTATTTTTCTTGGGTACTCTCCCACCAGTCGTGCCTACAGGGCCTTTAAAAAAAGAACTTTACGTGTTGAAAAATCTATGCATATTGTATTTGATGAATCTAATCAATTCTCTATGAGTTTGACAGCTGATGAAGAACAAGTGGGTAATCTATGATACAAAGAATGTTACAATAGAATCTGTGAGCCATCACAAGACAAGACGACTATACCCTCTCAAGAGTCGAATCCTAAAGCCTAAATAGTAAAGCCAAGTTTTCCAAAAGAATTGAAGAATGATACTAGTTATCTAAACAAACTCATCATTAGAAATCTATAGGATTGAGTGCAAATATGAGCATCATTGTGGAGACAAGAATCTATCACCTCTTTTCTTAAATTGAACCTAAGAAAATCGATGAGGCCCTAAAAATTGAATCACGGGTTAAAGCTATGAAGGAAAAACTGGACCGATTTGAGTGAAATCAGGTGGATTGAGTGCAAAGAAGAGCATCATTGTGGAGACAAGAATCTATCACCTTTTTTCTTAAATTGAACCTAAGAAAATCGATGAGGCCCTAAAAATTGAATCACGGGTTAAAGCTATGAAGGAAAAACTGAACCGATTTGAGTGAAATCAGGTTTGGACTCTAGTTAAAAACCATTAAACTATTCAGTAATTGGAAATACATAAGTCTATAGAAATAAATTAAAAAAAGATGGTAAAGTTATTCGAAATATTGCCAGACTTGTATCTCAAGGCTACTCTTAGCATGAAGGTATTGATTTTGATGAACCTTTGCCCCCGTGGGAAGGATAGAGTCAATACAAATTTTATTACCTTTTGCAACACTCAAATGTTATAAGTTATATAAAATAGACATAAAAAGTTCTTTCTTAAATGGCTTTATTCATGAGGAAGTTTTTGTAATACAGCCCCCTAGATTTGAAGATCCATCATTTCCAAATCATGTTTTTAAATTATCAAAAGCACTCTACTGCCTTAAACAAGCTCCAATTGTATGAGAGACTGAGTACTTTCTACTAAATAATAATTTTCAAATGGGTAAATTGATACAAATCTATTCATACAAAAGGTTGATTCAAATCACCTCATTGTTCAAATTTACGTTGCTGATATCATTTTTGGTAGTTCTAAAATCTTTGTGTGTGAGAATTTTGCTAATTTGATGAATGGAAAATTTAAAATGAGTCTTATGGGTGAGCTTACATTCTTTCAGGATTACAAATCAAACAAGCTCCTAAAGGTAATTTCATCAGTCAAGCCAAGTATATAAAAGAACTCATCCAAAAGTTTGATATGGAACAAGAAAAGGCCTATGGAACACCAATGATCTCATCGACAAGCATTGATTCATACTTATCTAGAAAAAAGTTGATGAAAAGATGTACTAGGGGATGATCAGATGTCTATTCTACTTGATAACAAGTCAACCAGACATTATGTTCAATGTGTGTGAATGTGCCGGGTTCCAGTCATCTCCCAAGGAGTTTCATCTCACTGCCCTCAAATGAGCCATCTGATATCTAATAGGAACTCAAGACTTTTGACTATATTATCCCAGCTCCTCACATTTTTATTTAATTGTTTTTTTTAGTTGCTAATTTTGTAGGAGGTAAAAATGATAGAAAAATCACTATTGGTACATATCAAACTCTTAGTAATGCCCTTATTTCTTCGCATTACAAGAAGCAAACTTTTGTTGATCTTTTAACCATTGAAGCTGGATACATAGCTGTCGAAAGTTACGGTACTCAAATCATAAGGATTATGCATCAACTTCTTAACTTTGACCTATCTTTTGAATATTTTCCAATTATGTCTGATAACATCAATGACATTATCTTATGTATGTATACTGTGCATCATTCTAGGGCTAAAAATAGTGATATTAAGAATTATTTTATTTGAGATCATGTAGTGAATGATAATTTTACTCTAAAATTTGTTTACTTCAAAAATCAACTAGCAGATATTTTTACAAAACTCCTGTTAGAAGAAAGATTTGGTTCTATTAGAAAAAGGCTTGGTATTCTTAGAATTAATGATTTTTAAGCCTTATTTTTGATAGAATTTTACCGCAATTTTTGTTAAATAAAAAAATACGTGCATTTATTTTGTACACCTCTTTTGAAAAATGATTCATCATTACCTCCCCTTGTTCAAGATATTATAAGCGATTCTATCATAATGTGTATAAATCCATCACATACTTTCTATCCATAAAGGTTGTAAAATGATTTCACCTTTTTCTTGTTGAATGTCTATATGTGGATTTCTTTATCTGTATGCTGCATTCATGTTGTTTCTTTTTTATTATGTCAAAGATGTAGAAAGCAGGAACATTAGAGTCCTCTATTAGTTAGGGGGAGCAGAGCAAGTCAACTTTTGTTACATGGACGTCAACTAATACTTGTACAAGTCAGGGGGAGCAAGTTGATAGAAAGTGAAGTCTACTGATGTGTACTCTTATTTGTCACTATAAAAAGGGGGATATTGTTAACCTACTAAGTCTACTTTTTGATAATGACTAACTAACAAGTGTATCTTAGCAGGATATTGAAGACAATCGATATTAGAAGGATAAAAGAAGTTGGCTTCAGGAATGGAAGGACATCAATTCATGATCCATAACATTAAAGTAAATCAACCATAAGCTCCAGGAATAAAAGGACATCAGGAATAGAAGGGTAATAGGAATGGAAGGACATTATTTCACGATCCACAACATCTAAGTAAATCAATCATAATAAGAACAAATGGAAGAAGAATCTCAGCCGTAAGTGTCTCGGAAAATCAAATGAATCACGATCAAGTAAAAGAAGAAAAAGGTCATAAAAACATTTGGAAAGACATCAATCTCTCCAAGACCAAAAGGAATAATATAGTACAGATATAGTTGATATGGATATGAGTTAAAGATGTGTATGAACATATCTCATATGGACATATCATATGACTACATTCCCCAATCAAGAAATTAATTCAAATCCTTGATTAAGGAGAAATATCTTGGGTTTCCTTATGAAGAGTAGCAATCAAAGACTATAGAAGAGCAAGACTGAAGATGGACCCGAAATGTGCAACATCAAGAAGAAAAACTCAAAGTGTCTCAATCTTAGTCTTATAAGTCCTTGTAATCTCTAACTTATAATTTTTAAACAAATAATGGGATCGAGTCCACTTTTTGATATAAACTAAAGTTGTGTCAAAAGATTCAAATCGCAAAATAAGTCTTTGGAACTTATTTATCATCATTGTACTGGAATACAATATTGAAAGATATAAGGAAATGTTTAGTCCCCATACCCATGAGGACTGGACGTAGACACCGCATTAGTATTCCAAACTATGATAAATCGTGGTATCTTTACTTTATGTTTGATTACTTATCTTATTAATTGTTTTAAATTTAATTTGTCTTGTAAAGTGTACTTGATATTTCATACCCCAGGAGAATTCTTCCTATTATTAAGGAGAGGTCACCACAATTTAAGAAGATTTAGAATTGCCAGTTTGAGGATAAGAGACGTTGATAATTCATGATTAGGTGTTAGTGGTGAGTCCAATAGGGCTTCCATATATTCCAATAGTGTATTGAGATTTGATAGCTATTTTTTGTTATGAGGATTGATAAAGTGATTTAGTTGATTTTGCATGAGACTCACACCTCGAGGTATTCTATTTATTTGGGTACAACAAAGTCATATAGAGACTTGAGAAAACATCTTGGGTGGAGTGGTATGAAAAAAGATATAGAAAAATATATGGCTCATTACTTATGTTGTCAGTAGGTTAAGGCCAAGCAACAGAAACCTGGTGGATTAATTCAAAGGTTGCCCATTCCCGAGTAGAAGTGGGAGCAGATTACCATGGAATTTGTTAGTGGTTTTACTCATACTTCTTATGGTTCCAAAGGTATTTGGGTCATTATGGATCAGTTTACCAATTCAATAGTTTTATTCTAATTAAGATGTCCTTTAGTGTCAAGAGGTTAGCCCATATCTATGTATGGGAGATATTCCATTTCCATGGTATGCCTAATCTATTATTTTAGATAAGGATTCCAAGTTCACTTTTAACTTATGGAAACATTTTTAAAAAAAGTTATTCATATGGATCTTAGTACAACCTTCTATACTTAGACAGATAGGTAGTCAGAGCTAACTATATTGATTTTTGAGGATATGCTTCGAGCCTGTGTTATGGAGTTTGGAGATCATTCGGAGAAGAACTTACCCTTGGAAGAGTTAAGATGTAATAACAACTACTATTTTTTTTTACCAAGATGACACCTTTTAAGGCTTTATATAGTACGTATGTTATTCCCCGATTAGATGGTTTAAGACTTTTAAGATTAGACTACATGGTACTAACTTTGTTTAGGAGTTGTTAGATAGAGTGTGGGTGATTTAGGATAGGTTGAGGATAGCTTAGAGTAGGAAGAAGGCTTATGCATATCTCACACTTTGTGCCTTGTATTTAGAGTTGGTGATCAGGTATTTATCTATGAATTGCCCATAAAGGGTTTAATAAGGTTCGAGAGAAAGGTCGAGCTTAACCCCAGTTATATTGGACCCTTTGAGATCCTTTGCACAATTGGTGAGGTGTCTTATGACTAAGCCTTACCCGATATTTTATTGTTGTTCAATCAATCTTCCATGTATTTATGTTGCGGCGATACATTCTTGACCCATCTTATATGCTTAGATGGAACTTAGTCAATTTGGAAGAGAGATTGACCTTTGTAGAGGGGCCTGTGCTCATTTTAGTTAGTGATGTAAGGCAGTTGTGCACAGAGAGATTCTAGTAGTTAAGGTTTAGTGGGGTCACCGCCAAGTAAGTAAGGCTACTTAGGAGATTGAGAGCAAGATGCAGAACCAATATCCTCACCTCTTCTAGGCATTAGCTACATCTTAATCCTTTACTTTTGCAGATGAAAGTCCTTTTAATAGTGGATATAGTAATGACTCATCAGGTTATTTTTTGTATATTTTCTTATTTTTGATATTTAAATCTTTTCCATAGCCATCTCAAGTTATTTAAGAAATATTGAGACTGACAGCTCGATTACTGAGCAGTTCGTTTAGTTTTCAGTGCTAATTCCCTATTTCTAGGCCTTCTTGGTTCAAATTAGTTTCCTAGCAAACACTTCAGTCGAACAACCTCATATGCTAATCTCAATAATTCCAATAGATCTACAGTATCAATTTTAGGCTAGTAGGACCTCGGTCCAAGTTTTGAGGATCCCAAACTAATTTTGAGATTTTGGTCGGAAGTTAAGAAAAATTGTAAGTGAGTCTCGCACCCATTTTTTGTTGAAACAACCTTTGATGGAAGTTTCAACTCCATTGAGTCTATAAATTTGAGTTATATAGGGTAGAATAATACATTTTTGTATATGGGATTTGAGATGAATCTTGATGTGTTTGCTAAGACTTGACATTTCGCCAAGTGTCGGCTGGTGCTGGTGCACCGTATAAGTGATGTCTTTAATTGCTTAAGAGATCTTCCAAGTCCAGTAGATCTTGCATAATCCACTACTATTGTTGCATAAGTGATTGGCTTTACAGTGAGGAAATATCATGTACACTATACTATTATCGCAAACATGACATCTGTTCAGATTATCAAATATCATATAAGCAATTGACTAATTGCATAAGAGACACCCGCACACCTGGGAAGAGTATAAATACCCACTTAGCCTAATTTTTCACTATTCTCATCTATTATCTAGATTCTTAAACCCTAAAAGTGTGAGTTCTTGGGATAATTGATTATGGGTGATTGTGGAGCTTTAGCATCATTAATTTATGCAATTTCCCGTCAAATTTGTGATAAGATTCCATTACTTTCAAGGTTGATATACCATTCTTATCATGAATCCCTAATAGCTTGAAGACAATTTTAGTACCATTATAGCTTAGAATTCACCAATTTTTTAGGGTAAATATCCTTAATCATAGAGGGACGTTGAGTTGGTTTCGAAAATGTAATTTGCATAAATAGGATCCATATAAGATTTGAAAGTAATTTTGGAACTGATACACAATAGGACAACATAGGTATAATTGTTATTTTTGTATTATTAGATTTTGATTTTGATTTATTTTTGGTATGAGTACATTGTAATTTTGATGGCGCAGCACCTTACAGAAGCTTCTCGAAAGGGAAAATCGGTGATTTAGCAAATTCTTTGGGCTATCTTTGGAGCCCAGGTAGGCTAGGTTTACCTTCTTACAAATTTGAGATATCTCATAGTATGATTCTTATATTATGGTAGATATGTGGTTGGATTTACGCCTTGGAAGTATGAACCAAAATATTTTGTTTAATAGGACTGTTAATCTATCTTGGAGTTGTAGACTTGTTAAAGTTAGCGTATTATTCATGGCTTAGGTGAATTGAGCATCATAGTATATATTTAGAAAGCAAATCCCTTAGTTACTCAAGGTAGTTGAAATTTCCCTAGTCATTCATATTAGGGTGGAATTATCTTTAGTTCTTAAGTTATAGGAATTGCCCTAGTTGCTATTATTTTAGGTAGGATTGCCTTATTTGTTCATGTTTGGGAAGGATTACTATCTTAGTAATAATTATGGCTTACTTGACATCTAGAAATAAACTTAGATACCTTAGCCTAGTCTAGGGTAGAAGTTGCCTAAATAGATTTATGGTGATTACAAGTGGGCTCCTCCACCCCTAGAAAGCCAAGACTTTAATACCCTAGTAGACTTATTTACATATGATATACTCTTATTAATTATTAGTTTAAAGCTTTACTAGGTTTAATATATTTATTGAGTATGTTAGATTGAAATTGAAGGATTGACGCTAATTCTGAGTATAGCTAATGATATTGTTACTATACATAATTAAGAATATAATTTATAAGTGTGATTTTTGATATGGCTTTTGGATATGATTAATAACATGACCTATTGACTTTATTAATGCTATATATATCAACATGTTTAATGGTTAATGGCTTCTCGATTTTATATAGATTATAAATATAATATGGCCTATGGTTGTGATATTTTATATATATATATATATATATATATATATTGGTCATTAATGTTATATGGCTTATAAATATGATACGACTTATAGATAGGATATGACTTATAGATATGGCATGGCTTATATGTATGATATAGTTTACTAATATAATATGGCTTATATACAGAATATGGCTTATAGATATGACTAATGTCTTATGTATATGATAGGATTCATAGACATGAGGCGGATTATAGATATGATTAATAGCTTATAGGTATGATTGGTGGCTTAAAGATATGGTTATTGAAATAAATTATGGTTATGACTATTGACTTAGACGAGGTATTGGCATAGTCAATTGGGTTAGCTTATTGATATAGCTTGGTGTCATGGTTTGTTGATAATGATCTTGATAATATTTGTTCTGATTTGTGTCCGACAATTGATAATGATCTAGATAATATGAGTTCTGGTTTGAGTCTAGAAATTTATACTTATCTTTATAATATAAGTTCAAGTTTGAACCAAACGAATGATGATGATACTATTAAGTTTAAGTCTTGCATCAAGAATTATGTATGATATGATATAGTTCAAATGGATTCTTGGTTATAGAATGATGCTTTTTCTAATTATGGCTATTTGATTGTTAGATTCCTTGATTTTACCCTCAAGGATTATGGGACCTACATTGGGTTATTTACTTTTTCATACTTATTGGCTTATGAGGGACAATCTTGTAGTTAATGGTATGATCTTGATGTTATTATCTCATATGATATCTATGTATTGCAGTATAAAAGCTTATTTCAAGGTTTGCCTTTTTTTTTTATCTTTACTTGGATTATTCTATCTTGTATCGTATCGTATTTATTTCATGATTTAGCTCAGTCAGCTAATGATACCTACTGAGTACCAATGGTTTTGTTACTCATTCTACACTTTTGTACCTCTTTGGTGAAAAGCCGAGTACTAGTTATCGCCGCTAAATTTATGTTCGTAAAGAGTTGATTTCAGGATTGGGTTAGATCTTGTTGGCGGAGTTACCCTTTTTCCTTCTATTGTTATATGTCTAGTCTTTCATCTTACAGACGAATAATATTTGACTATTTAATACTCATAATTATTTTTGTAGTAGCTCTTGTATCGATATTACTGAGTCTTGGGATGCTTGTTGGTTTTCTTATCTATCGATTAGACCTTTATGACAAAAATATTGCTATTTGAGTTTTAATTTGTTAATTCCTATCTTTTTGTCCATTTTCCACCAGGTTCCACCATGACTCATAAATTAGATCGTGATAGCTACTATAGCAGGTTGGAGGATAACTACAGTAGTATCGCTATAGTGCGATTGATGTTGCTACAATAAGAGTCTCTTCTTGTCAACACCGATACGACCAGAGGATTATGCTATAGTGGTGTTGTTATACTAGAACCGAGTTAGTTTAAATTTGTTTCAAGCCTAAAATGCTATTTTAATTCCAAAACCTTTAGAGGTCGGTTAGGGCGAAAAGAAAGGGTGAGTTCTTGTAATTTTCATCAATTCCCACTACCAAGGTAAGTGAATTTTCATTCCACTAATGTAATTTTAATCCTAAAATCCTTAGAATTCTTAGGGATTGATCATCAAAGATATAGTGGATGTAACACTATGTTGAAGAACCTTGTGTGATATTTAGTAGAGGGGTTAGAATTATCGTATAATATTCTAGAATGATTAAATTATGATTCCTAGATAAGAATTTTCTCTTTTAATCTATTTTTATGGGAAAATCTTAGTGAAATGGATATAAAATCCTATAATAGGGAAATTGTCTGTGAATATGGCAAAAAAGTTTGGATTTAAGTTATAATGTCTAGATATTATAGATTATTAGATGAATTGTTCTTCATTTGTTATTTTTAGACCGAGATCAAGCCAAGACTGCAAGAGCAAATAAGGCTAAAGTCATTTAGGGCATTACAAGTCTTGGTTCAAGGAATGTTTAATTAGAGATAAAACTTAATTTTACTATATATATGTATGTGTTAACCGGATGTTTTTTTTATTTAGTTGCAATACATGATGATAAAAATGATTATTTTTAAAGTTGAATATAAATGTTGTTGCTTGATAACACGTAATATCATAGGTATGGACTTTGTCGATAAGGAAGAGTTGTAGTTTCTAAACATATTGTGAATGTACTTGTTAATAATATATGGTTATTGTTATGAGTTTATCTTACTAATGCATGGTTGAGGTTGAATTAGGGGATCTATGGTGATATAAGGGTGGGACATTGAGATAAGAGTGGTATTAACTCTTGTTTTGGGATAAAGGTGGCAATGAATTAGTTTCCTAATATATTTGGTACATAGACTTAGCACGTGCAGTACAGGTCATGACTAGTACGAATTATAAATGTCATATCATATGCAAACGTAGTGATTTGGAGAGTTTGATGGTCCCTTTAGTGTACCAAATAGTATTTATTTGTATTTGGGGTCCTTTGTGTGGACCATTTATTATTGCCATTACCTTGGTTTCCTTGCATGAAATGGACTCTTGTCTTATTATCCGTTATTTTTTAGTTTGAACTGTCCTCTAATATTGACAAGATATTAAGATTTCATGATGTAAAATGGTAATCCGATTTAGTCTTAAGTTATTCATGTTGTTGACATTAAATTGAGCATTAATCTACATAGCTGAGAAAATTGATACCCAATTGGCTGAGGTTGCACTTGAAGGTTTGTTTAGTAATTTGTTTGAATATATGGTTTAGTGGTAATGTTTTGATACTTGTTTAAAAATGTATGGTTAATTTTTCATACTTGTTTGGTTGGGTCAGCCTATGATACCTATGAACATATAGTAATTTTGTGTTTATACTACCTTGAACTCTAGTTTTTGTTCGTGTAAATGTCATGACCCAAGACTGCCCCTTAGTCGTAACTCGGTGATTAGTGTCACTATGACCCCAAGATAACCAATGAACTTGCATAACACTAAGAATACTAAAGGAGTGATACATTGAGCAGAATCTAAACCAAAATGAACTTATAATCTAACATCAAAATACTGAATATCAAACAAAACTAGAATATAACTATTTGACAAAACCAACATACTAAAATATAACTATCTGTTCTGTCTAAAAGCCCCTGCTCATATGAGTTGTTTGGACAGGCCATCAACTAAATCCAACTGACTGAAACTAAAAGAATACTAAAAATAAATAATGATAACTAGTCCTTAAATGATGAGGACTCACAAAACACTATAGTTGAATGTGGTATAAAATCGTACTAAGCGCAATCTAGATATTCAGCGTTAACACATATATTATAAGACATATAACTCAGGGGTAGTATACGATCAACACTTAGAATGTTCTGAGTATGTGAGATGGGAAATTTAACCTATACAAGATAAACATGAATGCATGAAACATAGTAAACAGATACAAGATCACGTATAAACATATACTGAATGGAAACTGAATAAAAAAAATACAAGGTCATATCTAATCTAAAACTAAAACATAAACTGAGGATTGTGGGTGCTAACAATAATCGACATACCCCATTATGAGAAAATCAGGGTCCAACCTATAACCATATTTGATGGGTGTTCAGTACCTTTCCAAGGGAACGCTGGCTCGCATAGATCACTACACTGATGTCCCAAAAGACTAGGGTTGTAACACCCCAAGAATCCAAACCAATATTAGAAAAGTGTTTTAAGATCATGAGAAATAAATTTGTTGTGCTTTATTAGTTTTATTAGTTAGATTAATGTATATTAAGGCCTCAAGTAACTCTTAGCTAATAGAAAAATTAAAATATTCATTACCGATTGAGTTTTGAGAAGAATGTTGCTATAGTAAACTTCTAATAAGCATATCCTTTATTCTTCTAAGAATTTTCTAGATCCAGACCCACCAAATCATAGGAGATTGAATTATATTTACAACAATAGCAATTTCTCCTTAATCTGATACCTGAGTGAGAAGTTATGTCACTTTTAGAAAACAATAAATCAAAACGAGCAACATCGCGTCGCAGATACCTCAAAAATGGCACTCATCTTTTCCAATGAGGAGTCATGATTTCATCTCATCATAGAGATGGGTAAAATGGGGATCATCAATTTTAAAAGATGCAATGCGATAGCACCGCATCACGGAGGAGTGCCATTTTGGGTTCTTCTTTTTCCACTGGCTCAATGTGATTGTACCACCTCATGCTGTGTGTCAAAATTAGGATTTCTAGTTTTCCAGTTCTGATTTATTTTCCCAAGGTCATTGAGACCTTTTCCCTTTATCCTATTTAATCAAAAACTGGATTCATCATTAGTTAATGCATTATATTCCATATTTCCACAATTTTCTCTTCAAATGAAACTCTAGCCACCACCCAAATTCATCAAGTTCAACTATTAATTCCTCAAGAAAGTGTAAGGATTCAAGCTTCTTCACCCAAGAATGATCAAGAACTACAATTCTTATGAAATATTAAAACCCTAAGGTAAGTTAGATGTTCATCCATGGGCCCTTTTCACTCATCGAGTCCAAGAATCCATCTTTTATGTTCTAAATCATGCAATTACATATTTATAATGATTTATCTCCATGAAGATTTTATGAATTTTGATTATACATGATGTTTAAAATCTATTTTCATTGAAAGTAGGCCTTATTACATATATTATGAATTATGTCCATGAACTTACATGCATTTTGAATTTTATCATGTTTGCATGAAATTGTTGGTGATATTAAACCTTACGTGGTTGAATGGTGTTGTTTGTTGAATTTAAAACCTAATTGGTGAACTTAGAAGTGAAATCATGCTATTACTAAAAGTTTTAAATATATTCCCATGCTTAGTTTAAACTATGAATTGCATTTGTTTGATGAAATGCCTAAATGATTGGGTTTTGAATAATGACAACTTATTACATGTTTACATGTTAAGAATTTTGGAATTTGTTTTCAAGTGGAGTGCATTATAGTATGTTTTAAATATTATGGTTTCCATATCATGTTCATGAGAATTTGGAATAAATCCTCAGTTTTATGATTTTTTCATGTGATCGTGCTATCTCATTATGTATAGAAGTATCCTTATTTTAAATTCTTTGCCCCCATGTGTTTCATGAAATGCTTAAGTGAATAATCGGGAACAATGATCTCCTTCCATGGTTTCAAAGCTTTCATGTGTTCCTGTTGTTGCTGCTGCTATCGAGTCCTGGAGGTTATGAATACCCAAAATTTAGCTATTTACTTAGTCTCAGTGGTTTCAGAATAGTTTCAAACACGTATGAGAATTGTCAGTTCAGTCTATTATCAAATCATACAAACATAGATTAGTTCAGTAGTCCAAGTTAATTCCATCTTCAGTTAATCTTAGCTCAATCCCGTCATTAGTGTCAGTTCTTTTGTGAGTAGGATTAAGCACCGGGTGATCCTAGTGGTGAGTCCATTTGTTTCGAGGACCAGTTATGCTATTTTAGTTTTCTTAGTTTTAGCAGATAGTCGGAGTTAGTTGGGGGCTTGTCCTATCAACTCCCCAGTTATTCAGTTAGAGGCTTTTAGACTAGCACAGACAACTAGTTAGCTTTTCAGTATGTTTTTAAACATTATATCTATGATTCAGTATTGATTATAGTTTGTAAAACCTTATGGCATTTTAGTTAAATTCTATATATGTTCTTTTTGTCATCAGTTTCATTCAGTTCTCAAAATAGGTACCAGCTCAGGGGTTAGCTAGTGGTTTCTTGGGACTGTAAGCACCATGTGGTGCCCAGGGTGTAATATCAGGGCATTACAAACTTGGTATCAGAGACTAAAGTTTTAATGTGTCCTAGGAAGTCTGAAAGCCATATCTAGTAGAGTCTTATGCATGGGTGTGAAGTGGACTACACTTATGGGAAAGAGGCTAAAAGACGTTTTAGGAAATGTTTCCCTTCTTTCAATATTCATATCATGTGAATGAGCATGAGCTATAGTTAAACTCTCAATCTAATCTCACTTTCCTTCTGTTTATAAAATATGCCTCCCAGAAAGACTAACGAAAGAAGAAATGTAAACCATCCAACACCACAACCCATTCAAGAAGATCCCTTGAATGAGTATGTTTCTCCTGTAGAGTTTAGAATTGCATTAACTACTCTAGCTAACTCTGTAGTGGCTCAGAATGCTCAGATAACCACTGTTCTGACTAAACTAGTGGCTAATACTACTGCAGATAGGATTCGATACTTTACCCAGATGAACCCTTCTTTATTTTTGGGATCCAAGTCTGACAAGGATCCATAGGAATTTCTAGACATGGTGCAAGAGATAACAAACATTATAGGGGTGACATCTAGTAAGAGTGTTGAGTTGCCTGCTTACCTATTGCAGGATGTAGCTCACTCCTGGTTTCAGCAGTGGAAAAGGAATAGGGGTGCCCATACAGGGCCTGTGGAATGGGAGGAGCTTTCTACAACATTCTTAGATAGATATTTCCCATTGGAGATGAGAGAGGCTATGGTGTTAGATTTAATTAATCTGAAGTAAGGCAGCATGAGTGTGAGAGTGTATTCCTCATGTTTACTCAGCTAACTAGGTATGCTCCTCATGTGGTGGATGATAATAGGTCTAGAATGAGTAAGTTTTTTCTAGTATAGCTGATAGTATTGTCAAGGAGTGTAGGACTACTATACTGATTAAAGATATTGACTTATCTATGCTTCTGGTCCATGCCTAACAAATTGAGGAAGAGAAAGCTAAGAAGAAGGAAAGAGAGAACGAGAGGGCTAGGACATGTAGTTTTAATTTTTCTCAGCCAAGGTCAGAAGGTTGTAACCATTCTTAATTCCATTAGAAATCTTTAGCCAGCTAGTGCAACAGTATCAAAGTTTAGGAATGAGAGTCATGAAGGGGCACCAGGCTCTAAAACCTAGCATAGTGTGAGTAGTGGTCGTACCCATTCACTTTGCGAAGAATGTGGTAGCAATCACCTAGGTATGTGTATAGCTGGCAATAATGTATATTTAGGATGTGGCAAGACAGGCCACAGGATATGAGAGTGTAGAGTAATGGCTCAGAGGGGAAAATATTCTCGCAAATAAAGTCAGTTTAACAATCCTCCAGTCCCATCCGGTCACCCAACTCAGCAAGGCGGCACTTCTAGTACCACTAGTGGTCAATGCTATAACAAAATTTATGAACTCCAATCTCGTATGATTAGGAAATCTCTCCTGATTTGTTTTTGGTATGTTACCGACCTTTAATCCTCCTCTTGTATATGTTTTATTAGACCCTGAAGCTTCATTTTCTTGGGTAACCTCTATATAATTATTAAATTTTAGTGCCAGTCCCGATACTCTAGTAGAGACCTCCTTAGTGTCTACCCTAGAATCTAGGGTAAAGTAGTGATAATTCAATTTTAAGTAGTTGATTAAGTGGTTCACAAACATAGAATGATAAATTTAAGCTAAGGGGGTGATAATAGAGTAAGTAACCAAGTTAGTATGTTAGACCCTAGTAGTGATGCAGTATATGTAGAAAAGTTGTAGGGGAGGATAATGCCCAACCCGTTCTTATGTCAGTGCAAGGTTTCTCAGTCATCATGATATCTACTCATGCCTTACATGTCTGTTCCATAATTATAGTTCACGTTCATGAACATCATAAGGAATCATGTAGTTTTCAGTTCCTAGTATAAGAGTTCCAATTTTCCTAGTAGTACAGATCATGTTTCATAAATTTCTGAACTCCAAATTCAGGTCATGCAGTTCATGATTTATGTACTCATGCTTTATAGTATGTTTAGTTTCAGCACTCGTGCTACACATTTAATGATCAGTGAAATTCAGATTCATGCCATACATTTCCTCAATTCAAACCTTTTTGATCAACTCGTGTAATTAACCCTCTATTTCTCAGACCTTAGTTTTGCAGTCCAGATGTACAGTCATGATTTAGTTCGTACGTGTTCCGTGCATTATCTCATTCTTTCCTTGGTATTTCAGTCAAGCCAGTATCTTTTGGGCTGCATACTATTCCAAGGGGGAGATGTATTATAATGCCTGGGCTTTCATTTTCTATATCTTCCATCTTATCTTCGCATAACAAGATCCAACTTGAAGTAAGGGATACTCATACATTGACAGTGTCATTCCAATCTCAGTCTTATAACTATTCACATGCCATTGCTGTAGTCAAGGAATCAATTCAATTCATGATATTCTGTTCATGTATCATATTTCAGACTTAGTTAGGTAGTTATGTTCCCAGTCATACATGTCCAGTATGTGATCTCAGTTGTCTTAAGTTGCGTACTCTCAATCTAACTAGTAATATTCAAGGACGAATGTTCCCTAAGAGATGATATTGTAATACCCCAAGAATCTCGACCAATATTAGGAAAGTGTTTCAAGCTCATGAGAAATAAATTTTTAGTGCTTTAATAGTTTTATGAGTGTGTTTGATGTATATTAAGGCCTTAAGTAACTCTTATCTAATAGATGAATCAAAATATTCCTTACTGATTGAGTTTTGAGAAGAATGTTGCTATAGTAAACTTCCAACGAGCATATGTTTTTTTCTTCTAAGAATTTTCTAGCACCAAACACACCAACCTGTATAAAATTGAATTAGTTTTTCAATTATACCAATTTTGCCAAAATACGATACTCGAACGAGAAGTTATGGCACTTTTAGTAAAAGCAGTAGATCAAAATGAGCAGCACCACGTCACAAAGACCCCAAAAATGACACTCTTCTTTTCTTGTAAGGTGACTGATTTCATTGCATCATGGTGTTGCGTAAAATAGGGTTAATCAATCTCTAGAGATGTAACATGATAACACCATGTTGCGGAGGAGTCCTATTTTGGGTTCGTCCTTTTCTAGTGGCCCGACGCACTTGTACTGCACTGCGTTGAGTGTCAAAATCAGGATTTCTAGTTTACTAGTATCGATTTTAATTTTCCAAGGGCATTTAAGTCCTTTCCCATCATGCTATATAATAAAAAATGGGATTAATCATTATTTAAAGCATTATATTCAATATTTCCACAATTTCCTCTTCAAAAGAAACCCTAGCCACCACCCAAATTCATCAAGTTCAAACATTAATTCCTCAAGAAAGTTTAAGGATTGAAGGTTCTCCACCCAAGAACGATGAAGAACTACAATTCTTTTGCAAGATTAAAAACCTAAGGTATGTTAGATGTTCATCTATGGGACTTTTTCACCCATGGAGTCCAAGAATCCATCTTTTATGTTTTAAATCATGAAATTACATATTTATAATAATTTATTGCCATGAAGCTTTAATGAATTTTGATTATACATGATGTTTACAATCTATTTTCATTGAAAGCAACCCATATTATATATTTTATGTTTTATGTCCTTGAATTTTGAATTTTTATCATGTTTCCAAGAAATTGTTGGTGATATTAAACCTTACATGGTTGAATGGTGTTGTTTGTTGAATTTAAACCCTAATTGGTTATCTTAGAAGTGAAATCATGCTATTAGTACAAGATTTAAAACCATTCCCATGCTTAGTTTAAACTATGAATTACAATTGTTTGATGAAATGCCTAAATGATTGGGTTTTGAATAATGACAACTTATTACATGTTTACATCTTAAGAATTTTGGAATTTGTTTTCAAGTGGAGTGCATTATAGTATGTTTTAAATATTATGGTTTCCATATCATGTTATGAGAATTTGGAATAAATCCTTAGTTTTATAATTTTGTCATGTGATCGTGTTATCTCATTATGTCTAGAAGTATCCTCATGTTAAAGTCTTGACCCCCATGTGTTTGATGAAATGCTTTAGTGAATAATTGTGAACAATGATATCCTTCTATGGTTTCAAAGATTTTATGTGTTCCTGTTGTTGTTGCTACTATCGTGTCGTGGGGGTTATGAATACTCAAAATTTAGTTGTTCACTTAGTATCAGTGGTTTCAGAATAGTTTCAGACACGTATGACCATTATCAGTTCAGTCCATTATCATATCAGTCAAACATAGATCAGTGCAGTAATCTAAGTAAATTCTCTTTTCAGTTCAGCTTATATCAATCCCATAATCAGTCTCAGTTTAGTTGGGAGTAGGATTCAGTACTATACGATCCTAGGGATGGGGCCTCACCTGTCAGGTAGGACTAGGTCCTTAGAAACAATCCCTATGTTCCAGAAGTATGTAGCCAGTGTAGGTTATGAGATGTTACCCCAGTTTAGGACTGATACTCTCAGGGATCACCCTCTTGTTTAGGACTGAGCTCAGGGGTCACCCTCTAGATTAGGAATGACTTCATAACCATTATTAGCACCCGCAACACGATACAAACACCCTTTCAACTTGGGTTATAGGTTAGACCCCAATCAGCTCATAGTGATGCATGTCGGTTAGATAATACCTCCAACAGTTTATGTTTCAGTACTTTGTTCATAATTCAGTTTTAATTTTGCTTGACCTGAGTATACTGATAGCAGTTATTCAGTTATTAGATTTCAGCATTTTAGTTTTACAGATTATAGTCAGAACAGGTTTTATGCTTTGTCATTCAACCATCAGTATCTACAAATTTCACGCATTATAAGTATTTACATATTTCAGGCATTCTATTCAGTACCTCATGCTATTTATTCTGTCAGTTATTATTTATGCATATGAAACCATGTGTTAGCCTACCTCATTTAGCTTATAAGTAAATTCAAAATACTGATCGCATACCTTTTTTTTGGGCTATGATGTTTCAGATAATAGGATCGAACACTTAGGTTCCCGACCATACCTAAAAATACTAGCACACTAGTATCAGCAACAGTGGTGAGTTCTCATGCTTCGAGGACTAGTTATTATATTTCAATTTTCTTAGTTTGTGCAGACAATCGAAGTTAGTTGGGGGATTGTCCCATCAACTCCACAGTTATTCAGTTAGAGGATTTCAGACTAGTACAAATACTTAGTTAGCTTCTTAGTACATTTTCAAACATTTATTTCATGATTCAGTATTGGTTACAGTTTGTAAAACCTTATGTTGTTTCAGTTATATTCCACATATGTTCTCTTTCTCATCAGTTTCATTTAGTGCTCACAATATGTACCATCTCATGGGTTAGCTTGTGGTTCCTCAGGACTCTATGCACCATATGGTGCCCAGGGTGTACTCTCAGGGTTTTACAATCTTTGTATCATAGCCAAAGGTTTTAAAGTGTCCTAGGAAGTTTGAAAGCTGCATCGAGTAGAGTTTTATGCCTGGGTGTGAAGCGCATTACACTTATGGGCAAGAAGATATAAGATATTTTAGGAAATGTTTCCTTTATTACAATATTCAAATTGTGCGAATGAGCATGATCTTAAGTTAAAATCTATATCTAATCTGATATTTTTTCCATTTATAGAATATACCTTCCAAAAAGACTAACGAAGGAAGAAATGTAAACCAGCCAGCACCACAACCCTTTAAGGAAAATCCTCTAAATATACATGTTTCTCATGCAGAATTCAGAGTTGCATTCACGACTCTAGCTTAATACTTAGTATCTTAGAAGGCTCAGCCATTCACTATTTCAAACCACCCAGTGGCAAATACTATCGTAGCTTAATTTAACTGGATAAACCCTCTTTTGTTTTTGGGATCCAAATCTGATGAGGATCAATAAGAATTTCTAGACATGGTGAAGAAGGTAACAAACATTATGGGGGTGAATTCTAGTGAGAGTGCTGAGTTGGCTGCTTACTAGTTGTAGGATATAGCTCACACCTTATTTAAGTAGTGGAAAGAGGATAAGAGTGCCGACCATACGATGAGCCATCGGCCTAAACCATTTTCCTAAAATAGAATGTATAATCATTGGAAGTCCTGCACTGGTCTAGGCAATGGACCGTCGACCTTGCAATAAACCATCGGCCTAAACTATCGCCTCAAAATAGAATGCAGAATCACTGAAAGTCCTACAATGGTCCAGGCAATAGACCATTGACACTATGATGAACCATCGCCCGACCTGTCTCCCAGAAATAGAACATGGAATCACTGGAGCTTCAGCAATGGTCTAGGTGATGGACCATCACCCCAGCGATGAAACGTTGCTAAACCCATCGAACATGAAGTGGCAACTCCAAGTTTGAATTTTAAAACTCTACTTCTGGAATCATATAAATACTAAGTAATAGGTTTTATTCTGGATGTTTTGATAGTATTTTCATACTTTCTTCTCTATTGAGAGTTGCGTAATAATTTTCATTGAGATTTGAAGCTAGAAATTTAGATTTGATTATTATTCTCTATTTTTTATTTGAAGGATGAGAAGAACAATATTGTAACTTTTGTAAGTACTCTCTTGAAGTTATTATGAACATCAATATATCTTTGATATCCTATATGGAGATGAATAGCTAAAGTCCTATAACTAGGGTAATGGGAGCCTTAATGTAGAGAGTTGTTTGGGGTTGTGAATCCAATTGGTTTCTAACATCTATCTAAATTGTAAGAATCTCTCTTCATTATAATTACATCGAGTTTTTTGTAATCTATACACCTCCTCCATACAGTAACAGGCCTGAGTGGAATCAATTCATAGATATTGAAGGACCACTTCCCAATGTCTTTCATGGATTAGATGCTTGATCGGTTAGCGGGAAAAGGTTGGTATTTTTTCTTGGATGGTTATTCTGGTTACAATAAGATTTTTCTTGCCCCATAGGATCAGGAGAAAATGACATTCACCTGCCCATATGGTACTTTTGCGTTTAAGCTAATGTCATTTGGATTGTGTAAATCACTCACTACCTTTAAACGGTGCATGATGTCTATTTTCTTAGATATGGTTGAAGACACCTTGGAGGTGTTTATGGATGATTTTTCTATGGTAGGAGATTCATTTGAGTTGTGCTTGGTAAATCTGAGTAGGGCCTTGCAGTGGTGTGAGGAGTTAATCTTGTGCTTAATTGGGAGAAATGCCACTTTATGGCGAAGGAGGGCATTGTTCTCGGACACAAAAATTTCAGCAAAGGGGATTGAAGTTGATCAAGCTAAAGTTAAGGTTATCGAGAAGCTTCCACCTCCTATTTTAGTGAAGGAAGTATGTACTTTCCTTGGTCATGCTGGCTTCTATAGGAGGTTTAGAAAGGACTTCTCAAAGATTGCAAACCCTCTTTGCAAACTTTTAGAGAAGGAAGTTAGGCGATGGACCGTCAACCTTGCGAAGAACCGTCGGCCTAAACCGTCACCCCAAAATAGAATACAAAATTACTGGAAGAGCTGCGTCGGTCCAAGCAATGGACCGCCAACCTTGTAACAAACTATTGGCCTAATTCATCCCCTAAAAATAGAATGTAGAATCACTGGAAGTCCTGTGATGGTCCAGGCAATGGACCGTCGACACTGCGATGAATCATCACCCGACCCATCACCCAGAAAGAGAACATAGAATCACTGGAGCTCTAACGATAGTGTAGGCGAAGGAACATCATCCTACAGATAAATCATCACTCAACCCATCGAATATGAAATGACAACTCCGAGTTTGAATCTTAAAACCCCAGTTCTGGAATCATATAAATACTAAGTATTAGGTTTTATTACGGATCTTTTGATTGTAGTTTCATACATTCTTCTATATTGAGAGCTGTGTAACAATTTTCATTGAGATTTGAAGCTAGAAATTTAGATCTGATTATTATTCTCTATTTTTAATTAAAAATTGAGAGGAACAATAGTGTAACTTTTGTAAGTACTCACTTGAAGTTATTTATGAAAATCAATATAGCTTTTGATATCTTATATGGAGATGAGTAGCTAAACTCCCATAACTAGGATTATGGGAGCCTTGATGTAGAGATTTGTTTGGGGTTATGAAACCATTTGATTTCTAACACCTATCTAAATTGCATGAATCTCTCTTCATTATAATTACATCTCTTGGTTTCAAACTTGAGAAGTGATCCCATGAACACCATTTCTCTGGTAGAAATGTGGATGTTAGGAAAAGAGGTGATTCACATGAAATCCATAGGTTTACCCTTAGCGTCAAAGGTTGATGCCCTAACGGGATCAACCCTTATGAGAGTTCTATAAAATGATACATGGATCTTTTATGTTCGAAAAAAGAAAAGGGTAAATTAACCATTAGGTTGAGAAAAAAGTGGTTAATTCTTACTCAATACTTCTTGCAATTAAAATTATAAGTTATAATTTAAGCACAAGTTCACAACCCTAACAGTTTGAAAATCTTGGTGAGCATAACTCTAGATAACTCATTTTCATTGAAATTACATTTGTATTAACTCTCATTAGGTGGACCACTATGTGATAAACCCCTTTTTTACTCCAGAACCTTAGATAAACAGTCTAATAATAGGCATAATACTTAGTGAACACAGTATTCCCTGTGGGATTCGACTCCCAACCCAATTGGGTTCTATATTTTACAGCGACCGCTTACACTTTTGTAAGAAACTTGTAATTTGGGCATATCAGATTTTGGTGCCATTGTCGGGGAATACAGTTGTCAATTAAGTTTATGTTTGTTAATTGACCTTTGGTTAAGATTTCTAAATTTTATTTTGTTTATTGTTTTTATTTTATGCAGGGGAGTTATTGTGTATCTAGTAAAAGGAGATTGGGTGCACCATTATTACCAATACATATAGAATCATAGTTAATTGGCAGAATGGAAGACCCCTTAGTTGCTGAAACACTAGCCGCTCTTGCTAGAGCTTAACTAAATCAGCAGAATGATAGCTAGTAGGCACGTCATCCTAATCCTGATGATGATGATTTGGGGGATAATGACTTGTTAGATCCTGTTAACCTAATACGTGTAGAGAATGTGGTTGCACCAGTGAATCGGAATATAAACAGAAATCACCCTTTAGGGCAAGAAAAGAGCATTAACTAGTACAGTTTGATCTGAACGATGAAGAAGATGGAATGGATGGAGTAGGTGAAATGGAGCTATCATTCCTCTACCTGTAGTACCAGGAGCTAAATTTAATATTACAAGTACGATGATTCAACTCCTTCATCTTAAGGGTTTTTTGGTGGTCTTCCTGGAGATGATCCAAACATGTATTTGGTGAATTTTGCCACCATTTGAAAGTCTTTTGATAATTTAGGAGTGGGTCAAAATGCTATCCACTGTGTTTTTTTATGTTGTATCTATCTGAAGAGGTGACACTATGGCTAAATGAACTGACTCCTAACTCTATAACCAACTGGAGGCAGTTGAAAGAGGCTTTCCTAGAAAGGTTCTTCCACCCTTCAAAAGGGTACAATTGAGGGATAAAAGTAGTAACTTCTGATAGCTTTCCACTAAAGCTCTTTATGAGACCTGGGGGAGGTTTAAAAAAAAACTGATGCAATGCCCGGACCATAACATGACAAATATTTATCTGATGGAGACTCTTTATTGAGCTTTGAACTCTATTAAGAAGCCAGTCATGGATAATGTTGCAGGAGGGTCGTATGTTGACCTTACTTTCTAGAGACCTCGTAAATACTTAATTAAATGACCAAATAAGGTAGATCTTGGCAAACCAGGGATTTTGTGGTAGCAAGCCCTACGGTGTCTGGTAGTATGACTAAAATGCAATGCAATAAGGAGAAAGAACATGACCAGGATATGGCATATTTAAAGAAATAGATGGATTTGCTTACTAAGCATCTATTGTCTGTAAAAATGGAGAAGGTGACAACTTTTACATCCCAGGAAAGAGCTGACTCTGATTCTAAAGAAGAGGCAAACTATCTAAATAATTAGGGAGGTTTTTGAGGCAAAAGCCAAAGAAATCAAGGTTGGAACTATTACAACAAAACTGGTTATAAGTATAGAAAACAAGGAAACTGGAAGAGCAAAAATGATAGGAGTGGACTATATGTACCTCCATGAAGCAGAGATAATACTGCAACTAACTCTGGCAAGATGTCCATGCAGGACATAATGGACAAATTATTAAAGCGAGTTGAGACTACCAACTCTGGGGTGACTACTGTGAAGAGTGATTTGTCTTCTATGAGTCAGTTGGTTAACTCACACTGTACTTCTATCAAATAGTTAGAGCAGTAAATGAGCCAACTCTTAGCAGCATTGTATCAGAAGAAGAGTGGAACTTTACCAAGTGATATAGTTCAAAATCATAAAAGTTATGGCTCCTACATGGAAATTACCACAAGGAGTGGTAAGGTATTACCAGGCCCATCTATGGGAAAAGATGTGATTGCAAAGGAAATTGAGCATAAAGAAACTTATCAAGTCGAGTTTGAGAAACTAGATAAAGTTATTGATAACAAACCATCTGACCATTAGTAGATTGATGAGTTGGAGCAAAGAAAGGGAAAGGAGATCGAAGTGGTAGTTACTACGCTCCCAAAACTTCTTTCTCCATTTGCCCATCTGTTGAAAATGAAGGCCAACAACACAAAGTTTGGTAAGTTTATGGCCATGTTTAATAAGTTGATAATCAACTTGCCATTGGTGGAGGTATTGGAGCAAATGCCTAGGTACGCAATATTCATGAAAGACCTTGTTACAAAGAAGAGGACAGTTAGTTATGATATGGTGGACAATCTCCATTATTGTGTTTCTATTTCCATAAGATTGTTGGTGCTGAAGAAAGAAAATCCTGGAGCATTTACTATCCCATGCACTATTAGGCCTCTTAAGTTTGCAAAATCTCTATGTGATTTGGGAGCTAGTATAAATTTAATGCCGCCTGTTGTGTATAAGAAGCTGGATTTGGGGGATCCTTCTTCTACGGACATGAGATTATTTATGGCTGAAAGGTCCGTGAAGTGGCCCACTGAGATTTTATATGATGTATTAGTGAAGGTGGCCAGTTTCATATGTCCAGCTGATTTTGTCATTCTCGATTATGAGGGGGACTTCGAGGTGCCCATAATCTTGGGTAGTCTTTTTCTCGCAACTGGGAATGTACTTATTGATCTAAGGGCAAATAAGCTGTTGTTCAGGCTGAATGATGAAGTTGTTCAATTTGATGTATGCCAGTCCATAAAACAGTATAAAGATATGGGTGTATTTTCTATTGTGGATGTTTACTATAAGGAGGAGCAGGAAGTACCTATAGAGGAAAATTTTGCTGTGGACACTTTAGCTTTTGTATTAATGAATTTTGATCAAGATGGTATTGAATATTATGAGGAGATAGTATGTGCCTTGAAAGGCATGGGGTCTTATTCTTATGCACCCAAGAAGCTGGATTTGGACTTGAAAAATTACCTAAGTCCACCAGCCAAGCTGTTTATTGAAGAGCCACCTACTTTGGAGCTAAAGAGTTGTCCGATCATTTGAGGTATGTGTTCCTGGGTAGCGGTAATACACTACCTATCATTATTGCATCTAACTTAGGTTAACTATAAGTGGAATCCCTTATCCCTATTCTTAAGAGATATAAGAGGGTTATTGGTTGGACGATTACATATATTATTAGTATTCCTCCCGGTATATGCACACATAAAGTCCAAATAGAAGAGGATTGTGTCGCAACTATTGAGCATCAATATCATCTAAAACCACCTATGCAAAAGGTGGTGAAGAAACAAATTATCAAGTGGATGGATGCAGGAGTGGTATACCCTACCTCAGATAGTAAGTAGGTAAGTCCTGTTCAGTGCATGCCCAAAAAAGGGGGCATGGCAGTGGTGGTTAATGAGAAGAACAAGTTGATTCCACTTAGGCCTGTTACTGGATGGAGAGTGTGTATGGATTACAGAAAACTCATCTCATAGAGTTTGAAAGACCACTTCCCAATGCCTTTCATGGATCAGATGCTTGATCGGTTGGTGGGAAGAGGTTGGTATTTTTTCTTGGATGGTTATTCTGGTTACAATCAGATTTCTATACCCCAGAGAATCAGGACAAAGTGAAATTTACCTGCCCATATGGTACTTTTTCATTTAAGAAGATGCCATTTGGATTGTGTAATGCACCCGCTACCTTCCAACGGTGCATGATGTCTATTTTCTCAGATATGGTTAAAGACACCATTGAGGTGTTTATGGATGATTTTTCGGTGGTAGGAGATTCATTTGAGTTATGCTTGGTAAATCTGAGTAAGGCCTTACAGCGGTCTAAGTACTTCAATCTTGTGCTTAATTGGGATAAATACCACTTCATGGTGAAGGAGGGAATTGTTCTTGGACAATAAATTTCAGCAAAGGAGATTGGAGTTGAACAACCAAAAGTTGAGGTTATAAAGAAGCTTTCACCTCCTATTTCAGTGAAGGGGGTACGTAGTTTCCCTTGTCATACTGGATTCTATAGGAGGTTTATAAAGGACTTCTCAAAGATTGCAAACCCCTTTTACAAAATTTTTGAGAAGAAAGTCAAATTTTCCTTTAATGATGATTACTTGAAGGCATTTGAATGCCTTAAAGGGAAGCTAGTTGATGCTCCTATTATTGTTACACCGGATTGGTCAAAACCATTTGAGATCATATATGATGCAAGCGGTGTTGCCCTTGGAGCTGTGCTAGGACAAAAGAAAGACAAATTTTTTCATCCCATGTATTATACAAACAAAGCACTGAATAAAGCTTAAAAGAACTACATTGTCACAGAACAAGAACTTGTTGCAGTAGTCTGTGCTTTTGAGAAGTTCTGGGCTTATTTGCTAGGAACCAATGTGGTGGTCCACATTGACCACGCAGCCTTGAGATTTTTAATGGTGAAACAGGATGCAAAACCAAGGTTAATTTGATGGGTGCTGCTTCTTCAAGAATTTGACTTTGAAGTCAAAGATAGAAAGGGTTGAGAAAACCATGTTGCGGATCATCTGTCCAGGTTGGAAAGTGAACTAGCAGTTAGAGATGAATTTGAGATCAATGATGCATTTCTAGATGAGGAAATCTTGGCTGCTGTTGTGGAGAAAATACCTTGGTATGCTCATTTTGCAAATTATTAGGTGAGAGAGGTAACACTAGAGAATATTTCCTTTCAGCAAAAGAAAAAGTTTCTCCATGATGTGACCCATTACTTTTGGGATGAGCGGTATCTTTTTTGATGATGCACAAATGGTATTATTAGATGGTGCAGCCTAGTAGTAGATATGTTAAGTATACTGGAAGAAAGTCATGCTTCCCCAGTTGGAGGTCACCATGCAAGTGATCAGACTGCAAAGAAAGTTCTTCAGAGTGGCTACTAGTGGCCCTCTTTGTTCAAGGATGCTTACGAGTTCATGAAGAGATATGACCAATATCAAAGGCAAGGGTCCTTCTCAAAGTACCATGAGATGCCAATGTCTAAAATACTGGAGGTAGAATTATTTGATGTTTGGGGCATTGATTTCATGGGACCCTTTGTGAGCTCATTTGGGATGAAGTACATATTAGTTACTGTTGACTACGTGTCAAAATGAGTTGAGGCCGTGGCTCTAGCAGATAATGAAGAAAAATGGGTTGTTGCATTCTTAAAGAGAAATATCTTCTTTTGCTTTGGGGTACCACATACTATCATAAGCGATGGAGTATCACACTTTTACAATAATATATTCAGAGCCACCTTGTCAAAATATGGAGTCAAGCAGCATAAGGTGGCTACCCCATACCACCCACAAACCAGTGGGCAGGTGGAAATCTCTAATTGGGAAATCAAAGTTATCTTTTCCAAGATTGTAAATGATAGAAGGAAAGATTGGTTTAGAAAGCTGGATGATGACTTATTGGCATATAGAACAACTTTCAAGACACTAATTGGCATGTCACCATAACAATTGGTTTATGGCAAGGCGTGTCATTTACCGATTGAACTTGAGTATAAAGGCACTGATGTGGCTTAATTTGAACTAGAATGAGGCAGCGGATAAATGAGATGGATGAGTTCTATCTTAGATCTTATGAAAGGGATGACTTGTACAAAGAAAGAATGAAGTACCATGACCGCAGAACTGAAAAGCGAGATTTTTAGAAAGGTGACTTGGTGCTCCTCTTCAACTCCCGACTCAAGCTTTTTCTGGGTAATCCTAAATCTAAATGGTTTGGCCCATATAGATTTACCCAAGTCTACTCATCTAGAGTAGTGGAACTCAAAAATAAATACAAAAGTATCTTCAAGGTTAATGGGTAGAATATAAGACTGTATATCAGTCCAATAGACTCGATGAAGAGAGTTGTGACAATCTATCTCAATGAAGTCTGAGTAATCACGGTAATTGAGTCGTGCCGCGATAATAAATCAGGCGCTAGTTGGAGGCAACCCACATTGTGTGTTGTAAAGAATTAGTTTAATTTATTTCATTATTTTGTGCAAGCTGAATGGATTGTGTAAGTGTGCAGGTATGATAGTGCAGGAAAACAGAAGCTGAAGGGGTTTAGGGAGACCGACAGATTACCCAATGGACCATCACTGACTTGATGGGCCATTATAGAAATAGTCGCACCAAATTCCAGAAACAAAGATACTGTAAAAGTAGCAACGGGTTGACGATGGGCCATTGCAAGTTCGACAGATCATCGATCTAACAGTCGCCAATGAGTTACAAGGTGAGTGCACTGGAAAGGACCGATGATTCAGACAACGTACCATCCCACGTGCGATTGCCCATCACTTGAACTATCGCACTTAACCCTAATTGAGTGGGTCGGGTTGGATTCATTAAAAGTGCTGAATAGTTTATTCTTATCCTACTCAACCGCTTTTAATTTGATAATTTTAAGCCGTTAAGTAATGCTCCAACTGTTCAAGTTCCTGAGACTATTTATTTCCCACGCATTCAACGTACTTGAATCTTTCCATTCTCTTTTAAAAACATCTCATTTTCCCTTTCCCTTCTATTTAAACTCCATCTTTTCTCTTTACCTTTCCATCATAAGTAAAATAAAGTTTCTCACCAAAGCAAAGATCTATTTCTTGAGTCTGTGTTTAGTGTACAAGTTAGAGTAGTGATCTAATATTGCATACCATGGTATGATATTTTCATCACTCTCTACTTTATTCAACATTAAGATCAAATAAAATAGGTGAAGGCTGTAATGGTGAAATAATTCTCTTTTCCTTTGATTGATTCTGTGTGGGTCTGAATTAAGTTGAAACCTAGAAAACACTGTCCTAGGGGAATTCTGAGTAACCCATGGACCAAAAATGAAAAAATATGGTGATGTATTATTGATGAAAATTCTATGAAAATCGCCTTTTAATGAAGTGTATGCAAGGTGTTCGACAAAATGCCAAAATGAGGCTTGAATTCAAAAATTGCAGGTGATGGCTTGTGCGACGTACCATCAGACACCCGAAGATCCATCACATGAAACCATCACACCTTTATTAGAACTATATCCTCTAGATTGAACTCGATGGTTGGGGTTGATGGACCGTCGCAAACCCGATGGACCATCGCCCTACCTGTCGCTGGCCAGAATCTCTTCTTTCTTTTGGTTTGGGCCTGTAGATTGATAAATGTCTCATTTGTAGATGATATGGAAAACAAACTACTACTAACCATAGGTAGAGGTAGGGGACAAAGGGCCAAGACAAAACAATCACAGGATTCGGATGCAACGGCTCACAACATATGGCAAAGACGCCAGGTGGTTTCTTCATCCTCTAGTCTGAAGAGGATGGTGATAGCAGTAGAAACATCAGCTCGACCTCAAGCCCGAGCGAGGAAGGGGTTGAACCATCTAACCCGTCAAATTAGATATATCAGAATAGGAGGACCCAAACTTGGTATGACGCAAAGACCCACAACTACGGGAAACTCTCAGGTGGTAGGTTGAAGGCACTCGAAAACACTTCTACAAAGGGCTTGAGAAAACTGATAGGTTAGAAGTCAAGAGGCTTATCTCAAATAATATTATATTGTGACTATAAATCTGCATTAGTATCCAGAATATAAGCGCCGATTTAATGAATATGAGTTGGAATGGAGGAGTCGACCACTCGGATCGTATCAACCGAATCTGATTTGTGAATTTTTCACCAATTAATTGGTATTGCTGGAGAAAGACTACCCATAAGGTGCATAAGTCAGTGAAATGAACAATCTAGGCATAGTTCCTGTGTAGGGAGTAAAAATAGATATCTCAGAGCGTATACTAAATAGGTTCTTGTTCAAGCTTGAATATTAGATACCGCTTGCAATACATGATTTGGCGCATCGGTTGTTCACAGTGACCAACCAAAGTCCTTGGATAGAAAGAATATTTAAATAAGAAGTTGATACAATATATAAACCTGATACATGAAATTATCAACTCAAGACACAAAAATCAGCAACCACAAGACAAAGGAAACAACACAATAAAAAAGGGAATGAAGAAGAGATGCATAAAAGTAAAGATAGGTAATGAGACCCTTCCTATCACCAATGATTAGCACAAGAAAGTGTATCAAACCTTCAAACACACCTCATCAATGGTAGTTCAAAACTCACTCTTAGGTGGACCAAAGAAATTCACTCTCCTCAATCACACCTTTCTTGCCAATTGATCAACACAACTAAATTCCATCAAATGTATTAATCTCTCAAGTTTGGATATCTTTTCCAAGACCTACACTAATATGGATTTTCCAAGCCCTACACTAAGGAAAGAAACTACTCTAAGAGTAATACTCAATTTCAGTTCATCAAAGTCTTGTGGAAAGAGAAGCTAATTTGTCTATATATACTATTACATAGTAAATATCAAAAATACCCTTAAAGAATAAGGGAATTGGGGCACCTCTTGAGTGTGAATTTAATGTGTAAAATGTCATATATAACCTTCACTTGAGGCTACTCTTGAGTGTAAAGGTTCTCCTCCTAGCTTCTCTTGAACAAGGATTCAAAAATGCTCCAAAAGGCCTTTAATCACTTGTCAATTTCGAAGCTTAAGCGCTTGATAATACCATGTACTCTTTTGTGCTATATAGGCTTGTATCATCCTCTACATCTTGAAAGGAATTTGTCCTCAAATTTAGATCTTGCAAAACTAAAGAGATATAAATAAGCACACAATCCTCTTGGTAGGAGGGTTAGTATTAGTACCACACTCATATCATCAATCATGGTTGTTTACACTTGACATACATCCATGGGTCCTTTGTTTTGGACATGAAAGAATTAGCATAAATAGTTAAAATAAAGTGAATAGGATCAATATAAAAAATGGATGGACCTAATTTGAGGCTATCCCTCTCATACTTTAAGAATGCAATGAGATCAAAGGGTCAAAGTAAGCAAGGGCATAAGCCAAGACTAATCATCCCTTTTACTTGGGGATCCAACTCACAATAATCTGCGATATTACACACCCACCAAGTTGCAAAAACAGTCAACAAAATGTGAGAAGAACAAGCAGCACAAAGGGATACAAGATGACAAACACAAAAACACACAGATTTGCAAAATAATGAAAGGATACATAGTGAGACCAAGATTATTACAAGGTTAAAAACTAATTATATTTAAACATTAACCCCTATTGAATGTAATAATATAAACCACACTCTTACGGTGACCGCCAAGGTAATCGATTCACCTCAAGATTCAACGTTTCCAAGCAAAGAACAATATTGGCTTTTCCAAGCCCTATACTAAGGATGACTTTTCCAAGTCCTAACTAAGACTATAATAAGGTGGTAAAATCTCAAGAGAGAGATTTCAAGTATTTCAATTTTTTATCTTTCATAAACTAACTAGCAAATGAACTAATAGAACCTATTTATAGTCTAACTTATTACATAACAAAATGACCAAAATACCCTTAATTAAAAGGGGTGGTCATGAAGTGTTACTTGGACAAGGCGAAGTGAATAAAATGCCCTTAATGAAGGCCCAAAACCGTGAGTCCTCAATTTTCAATGCTCCAAGCAATCTTCCACATGTGGGATTGCTCTTTGGTGTACTCAAATCGGCCCCTCCATGTAGGATCCCGTGTCCTCAGTGCGATCGAAGCTTGATGCCTCATGTACTAACTTCAAATAATGTCATCGAAAGCTAATGTGGCCATTTGACTCGTATCACCCCATAAAAATAATTATCCAACTCATGATCTTGAGTTAGCAGCCGTAGTATTTGCCTTGAAGATTTGGAGGCATTATTTATATGGTGTTCATGTAGATGCGTTCACAGATTATAAGAGCCTTCAGTATGTATTTTCTCAGAAAGATCTCAATCTTCATCAGAGAAGGTGGTTAGAGCTCTTGAAAGATTATGACATGAGTGCCTTTATCATCCGAGCAAGGCCAATGTAGTGGCTGACGCTCTCAGTAAAATGTCTATGGGCAGTGTTACTCGTGTTGAGGACAGTAAGAAGAAGTTAGAAGTCCTTCAGCTTGCTAGACTAGGCATTTGCTTAGTCAATACAAATGAGGGTGACATGCGGGTTTAGAGTAGTTCAGAATCATCTCTAGTTTCTGAGATGAAAGAAAAGCAAGATAGAGACCCCAATCTAGTCAAGTTAAAAGAGTCAGTCAAGGATAAAAAAGTTGAGGTTTTCTCCCAAGGGGAAGATAGTGTTCTGCATTGTCAGGGTCATCTTTGTGTTCCAGGCGTAGATGACTTAAGGCAGCAAATTCTTGTAGAAGCGCATGGTGCGCGCTACTCTTTTCATCTAAGGCCCACAAAGATGTACCTTGACTTACGGGAGATCTATTGGTGGAGTGGGATAAAGAGACATATTGCATAGTTTGTGGCTAAGTGTTAGACATGTCTGCAGGTTAAGATAAAACATCAGAGGCCTAGTGGTTCCATGTAGGAGTTCAGTATTCCTACTTAGAAGTGGGAAGCAGTGAACATGGACTTTTTAATGGGTTTGCCTCGAACTCATCATCATCATGATTCAGTTTGGGTCATTGTAGACAGAATGACCAAATAAGCTTATTTTCTTTTGGTTCATACCTCCTATTTGATGATAGGCGAAATTACGCGCCTATATCAATATATTTTGCCCATATTTTAGCCTAGTTTCGAGAACTAATTATCTATTTCGTACACTTTTAGTCCTTTTTCCTGTAAATGAGCTAACAAATGTGATTAGGAAAGTTTCAGGTATAAATGATGCAAAATACAGCAATTTATGGCTTACTTGACGCAAAAGAAAGCTCACAAACGAGATGGAAAGGAGCTGGACGCATAAAGGACTAAATCTGCTGCATGGAAAATCTGTCCCGGGCTAAAACAGCATTTCTGAAGACTTTGGGACTTACAGACACAAAGCTGGATTTTTGCCATAATACATTAACCTAGTGCAATTAGGTTATGTGTTTCATCATTCTATTTGGATTATAATTTTGTAACCTTACCCTAGTACAATTGGGTCAAGGATTTCATTAGTATATTAGGATTTGGTTATTTATTTTATTAGTTTAGGAGGAGTAGGATAGGAGTATTATAAATACCCTATCATGTTAGAGATTTTAGAAGAGGGGGGAGACATTCTGACAATTCATTCATCTCCTTACAATTAAGACATCTTCCTACAACCCATTCTCAATTCTTCATTCTTCTACTCTTAAATTCCACAACAAGAGAATCGTTACTTGCTACGGAATCACTAAAACCACACGCCAAACACCTACTATTCACGCCATCCACCATGCAAAACGTGATATCCTTCGCATTCATGGGTAACTAAATCTCTTAGTTGGGGTTATGGAAGCCGAATGAGTTACTATCTATAGCTATGAGTTTGTGAGTTCAAGACAAGTATATTGCTTATATCATTATTCTCTTCATCTTAAATCTACATTCTTTGCGGTTCAAACACAAGAACACGCCATTCTAACATCTAACCTGTTCGAGAGAAAGGTTATTTGTCTAGAAAAGAAGACGCATAGACCAACGCCAGTCTAACATCTGACTTGTTCGAGAGAAAAGTTATTTGTCTGGAAAAGAGATAATGTCAAGGTAGTAGGACACCCTTTCCTATTAAAAAGCTAGTGCCGTACCTGGACTAACTTCTTGGAGAATTCGTACCGTTAGTCACGCTTTAAGCTCGAGAGAGTTAAAGTGAAATAGTCCTTGTTTAGGTCGAGAGACGCTTGGATTTACCATCGACTACAATTCTCTATAAGCAATTACATGTCAAGACTCTACACACTCATAGCCAATAGAGACGTATACCTCAGAAGGTGGACATAACCCCAACGCCTCAATTCTCATTGTTTACAACACACGTGACAATCTCTCTTTATTTTGCTATTTTCAGTTCTTACATTCTTGTTTTGGTTACATACTACAATCCCCCCTTTCCTACGAGACTTGCACTAAAAGTCTAGTAATTTCTCTTGCTTGTTGGCCAAGCTATTCTCTGTGGGATCGATACCCAACCCAGGTTGGGTTCTATATTTGCTAACGACCGCTTTACACTCCCACGAGAGCTGTAGATTGAGCGTTATCACTATTCAGCCGAGGATTATGCAAAACTCTACATCAAAAAGTTGGCTAGATTGTACGGCACTCCATTATCTATTATCTTAGACAGGGGTACCAGTTCACCTCTCATTTCTAGAAAGCATTTCAAAAGGGTCTTGGTACCTAAGTCCATCTCAGTTAAGCCTTTGATCCTCAGATAGATGGTCAATAAAAAAGTACCATTCAGACTCTAAAAGATATTCTAGGGTGTGGGAAATTTATTTCAAGGGAAGTTGGGATGACCACATTCCTTTGATTGAGTTTACATACAACAATATCTATCATTCCAGTATTCAGATGACTCTATTCGAAGGTCTCTATGGTAGGAGATGTAGATCTCCAGTCGGTTGGTTCAAAGCTAGTGAGGCTTCAGTCATAGGTCTTGACTTAGTATTCGATGCCTTAGAGAAAGTCCAGTTGATCAGAGAAAGACTCCGGGATGCTCAGAGCCGACCAACGTCTTATGTAAATATTTGTAAAAATGATCTCAAGTTTGAGATTGGTCACTATGTCTATCTAAAGATCTCTCCCATAAAGGGAGTGAAGAGTTTGGCAAGAAGGGATAGGTCAGTCTCTGATATGTCGATCCCTTCAAGATTCTCAGTCAATCGTCAAGGTAGCTTATGAGCTCAAACTGCCTTCAGACCTAGCTTTAGTCCATCTAGTCTTCCATGTTTCTCTGCTCAAGAAGTGCATGGGTGACCTAATAATGCTAAAATTACACTATTTAATGGGTGTATGCGATCGTTGTCAATATAAAACCCAACTAGGTTGGGGTCGAATCCCACAGAGAATAGGGTGTGAACTTTGATTTGTTTATGAAAGATTTTACTAGTAGTTTACTGCTTCCGAAAGATGGAGGTTTAAGTTCACAGTGTGTTAAATATCACTTTCAATACTTTAGTGTTTGCAATCAAGATAAATGGAAAACCAGAGCTATGTTCACTAAGGTTTGGGAATTGACAGATACTAGGTAATGCTAGAGATTCTCGAAATTAGTAGAAGATCAGAATATCCCTAACGATTATACTATCTGAATTATCTCTCAACCTCACTAGACAATTTATTATCTAATTCTCTCGAACTTAGATAACTTATCTTTTTCCAATAGGATGTTATCTCAGGTAGATTAATCCAGTTACGGCATTAATCATTAAACAGAAGGTTTGTAGCTTCCGAGTCCCTATTGATAATTCACGTCCTCTAGTCTATTTCTCCGTTAATAGCAAATAAAACCTAAGGCATGACCTAATGTTTCCAACCACTAGATTTTAGTTAAAACCATAGAATTTCAAGATGTTTTACTACTCACAAGAACTTCAACAACAACAACAACAATACCATCCACTCTTCCCATAACAATTTGCAATTTTTTTTTGCTCAAGAACTTGGGTTAGACTCAAGTAGTGTTAGAGAGAAAGAAAACCAAAATAGGAAACAAAATAGATAATTAAAACAACACCTAAATCTAGACACAAATTTGGCCAAATAACAACAACACTTCGGCCAAGACACCAAACCCGTAGAATTACTTTTTTTTGTGAGATTTTTGACCTTGGACACCTCTTCTAATGTTAGTAAACAAAGATATAACACTAGAACACACAAAACACATAAAATTCACAAGAAAACTAGGCTTCAAATTTCGGCCTAAACACAAAAACGTGGACAGATTACTATTTTTGAGTTTCCTACAACTTATTGTGTCTGCTTCTATAAAATTCTTAGTATAATAAATAATATGCTCATTGGAAAATTTACTATAGAAATATTATTCATAAAACTCAATCAGTAAGGAATATTTTGATTCATATACTAGCTAAGAGTTACTTGACACCTTAATATATATCAAAATCACTCATAAAACTACTAAAGCACTTCAAATTTATTTCACATGAGGGTCTCGATACTCAGCCTAGGGATCCTACTCTTGTTCAAGGAAAAACTCTTGATGTGTTGGTTAGTAACCAGGATAGGCCATCTCCTAAAAACCTAATTCCTGTGCCTAAGCCAAAGCTTTCTCTCCAAAGCCAATAGTGGGCTAGGGACCAGCTCAGGCATCGTAAGGTTTCATTCCCTCATCATTTCTTAGAGATTACTTTGTTCAGCTATTGGGTATTGTTTATGACATACAAACTACTAAGGTAGGAGTGTTACGTATAGTTGCCACTCCTAGAATTAATGTTCCTCCTATGCCAATAGTTTTTTAGTCGACGGTCGCCCTGTTGGTTGTGACCCAACCTTCATTTTTTGTTGAGGAACAAAATATATTAGGTAGATTTTTTAGGTTCATTACACCTGTATTTTCTAACGCATATAGAGATGATGCATTTGTGTTTTTTTACTATTTGTGATAATACATTTCTTAGCTTAGTACTTCATGAGACTCGTGATGTGGATTACACCATATTTTAATTGGATTTGCCTCTGTGGCATTGGTGTAAAGGATTTATGAGTTCTAGGCTATATAGATCTTGGGGAAGTATATACTACATAGCTTTGGGGCTCGACAAAGGGATCAGTTCACTAGATTGGCATAGGGTTCTATGACAGTTGCCTAGTATAAGGCTCATTACCATGAGTTGGAAAGATATGCGACTTCTATTTTATATATTGAGTAGAAGGCAGTTTGTTCCTTTGTGATAGGTCTAAGACTCCCTATATTGATGTCTACTCAGCTAGGACCTTTTCTGAGGTTTTAGATCATGCTAGAGTGATGGAGGACATTTATTGTGAGGATTTCAATAAGAGGACCAAGTATTAGGGAGGATTTAATGGAATTAAAGTACTTTATGATTAAGAGTTGGTACTTCTTATATTGGTCATTCTCTGCGTCCATCTTTTAAGCCTCAAATTCAGACTAGTCGACTAGTTCAGGCAGCTCTTTTACTGACGAAGGCTATTTTAGTACTAGTATTTACCATTGTAAGGGCGGTGATCACTCTTTGAGAGGTTCATATACAAGTTATGCAAGACGTTGTGGTTACTCTAGTTTAGTAGAGTCTGTGAGTGCTTTTTTTTCATGACTCTTACTTTACTTGTGGGCTCTCTGGTCATTTTTTGTGAGAGTACCCTTGTCATGGGGTGATAGTTGTTTTAGCCCAAGGTGCTACACCTATTAAGGAAATTTAACCCTTTGATAGAGGTTGCGTGAGAGGTCCCATGAGTGCTTATCAGGGTGCTTGAGATGGTACTCAAGTAAGAAGGACATGAGGTTTGTTAGGTTACAAGCCAAATAGAGGACATAGTCAGTTATATGCAGTATCTACTATACCCAAGGCTGAGACTTCAGATGTTGTAGTTATATGTATAATTTTTGTATGCCGTAAGTAGGCTCTTGCTTTATTTGATATTGGATCCACTTATTTTTATATACACTACGGTTGGACTTGATTAGTGATTTATTATTTACGCTTTTACATGCATCTACTTATGTGGGTGACTCTTTATTAGTGGATTGATATTCATAATATGTGTTGTGATGGTTATTGTGTTGACACTTATGTTGATCTTATTATTCAGGATATGCTACACTTTGATGTGATTCTGGCCATAAACTTCTATCCCACAATTATAGAGTCATGGATTTCTTTGCCAAAATTGATACCTTAGGTATGTTTGGCGTACCTCCATTCATATGTTAGTGAGTGGTTTTCCATAAGTTGATGGGGATTACTTTTTATTTTTTTGCTAGGAGACTTATAGGGATAGAGTGCATGTCTTATCTTACATATATAGGTGATAATCATATGGAGAGTCTGTCGCTTGACTCTATTTTAGTTGATTATGAGTTTTCTGATGTGTTTCCTACTTACCTGCCTGGTATTCCCCCTACATGAGATTGAGTTTTCTATTGACCTTGATCTTGACACTTGAACTATTTCTATGGAACATTACCCTATGGATCTTGTTGAGCATAAGAAGCTGAATTCTTAACTTCAGGATCTTCTTTGTAAGGGTTTTATTTGACCGAGCATATAATCATTAGGATCACCTCTTTAGTTTGTAAAGAATAAAGACAATTCGATGCATATGTGTATGTATTATAGGAATTTTAATAAAGTGACATTGAAGAATCATTATCCTATGCCCCATGTTGATGATTTGTTAGAGTATCTTCAGGGTATAGCTGTGTTCTCAAAGATTTATTTGAGGTTCCACCATCAGTGGAGGATTAGAGAAAGGATATCCTCAAAATAACTTTCAAGACCCGTTTTAGTGATGTCTTATGGGTTGACTAATTCCTTAGCCGTATTCATGGATTTAATAAAGAGTGTGTTAAGGCGCAATCTAGACTCTTTTGTTGCTAAGTTCATTGATGGCATTCTTGTGTATTCAAGGAGTATGGAGAAGCATGGGAAGCATTTGAGAGTTGTACTCTAAACCTTGCGTGATCATGCACTTTTTGTTAAGTTCTCTAAGTGTGAGTATTGGGTAGAGATAGTTTCATTATGATTTCTAAGGCTTTTATCATAGTAGAACTGGCTAAGATTGCAGTGAATAGTGATTTGGCTAAACCTACATCTCCAATTTAGATTCATATTTTTTGGGTTGGACGATTATTATAGATGCTTTGCTTAGAGTTCTGCGACTATTTCAGCCCCTATTACTAGATTGACTTAAAAAGAAGTACCTTTCTAATGGTCTAAGGAGTGTGAGTTAAGCTTTACAAACCTCAAGAATTGTCATACATCAGCTCCAGTATTAGCTCTTCCTATTGAGGGTGAGGGATTCACCATATTTTATGATTCTTTGGGAGTTGGTCTTGGTTGTGTTTTGATGAAGTAGGGTCGTTCCATTTCTAATGCTTCTATAAATCTTAATGTGCATGAGTGTAATACCCCACTCATGATTTTGAGTTTAAGGGGTATTTTTTGTGCTCAATATTTGGGGGCATTATTTATAAGGGGTACGTTGTGAGATTTTCACTGATCATCGTAGGCTTAAATATCTTTTGTCCCAACGAGAGCTTAATGTGCGTCAGCGTAGATGGATAGAGTTGGTAAAGTTCTATCATGTTTCAATCCTACATCATCCGGGTAAGGCAAATATAATAGTATATGCCATGAGTTGCAAGGCAGTGAATATGGGCAACTTGGCATGTATATTAGTTTCAAAGATGCCTATGGTGTGGGACATTCAGTCATTAGCCAATCTGATTTTTTGCTTGTGTGGAAGTGAAATCCTCCCGATTTTTATAGATTCGTCATTGTTAGTATGAGAATAGTAAACTATTTTTTCTGCATGACCAGGTGGTGAATGGTGCATCTGAGTATGTTATATTGAAACCCTTGAATTATGAAGTCGTGAGGTATTAGAATGTTGATCATACCCAAGTATCAAGCTATGCCTACCATGTGTTTGATAAAATGCTAAATTAAGACTATGGTGCTATTGTGATCCTTTGGTGGTTTAAATGATGAACTTATACTATACCCATTTGTTCAAACTATCTTCCATGTTAAAGCTATACCTTGTATGTGTTTGATGAAATGTTTCGTAAGATGTTATTATGAGTTGTTGATAATTATCAAGTATTCAAGAATTGTCATGTCTTATTATTTTCATCCTATTGAGTCTTGGGAGTATTTAATACCTGACAATTTAGTTGTGTGACTAGAGATAGTGTCCGTTATAGAACACTCTCAATCATGTCATGATCAGTAGTACTCTAGTTTCGTTATAGAACTCAGGAAAACTCTGTAAACTCAACATCAATCCAGTCCCATTCAGTATTCAGTTTAGTCCTTAGTAAACTCTGTTAGATAACAGAATATAGTAGTATTCCGCCAGTCAATGGAACTCAGCAAACTCAGCTCAGTTTAGTTAATTAGTATAATCAGAAATAGATCAGTCCAACCTAGTATGAACTAGCAAATCAGTCAGTGTATATTTAGTTGGGAATAGGATTCAGCACCGGGTGAACCCAAGGATGGGGACTCACCTGCCAGCAGAGGGTGTGATCCACAGAACCAGTCCTTTCATTCCAAAACTACATATATAGTGTAGGTTCAAACATCAAAATCTTCTAGTTGAGGGTTGATAAGGTGGCTTAACTTGACAGTTGAGGGTCCAACTATTCTCATTTTAGAACCTACTAGATGAGGGTATCTTTTTAATATCTTTATCTGTGGCACGGTACCGACACCCTTCTAATTGGGGTTACAGGTTGGACCCCAAATCTATTTCGAAAAGGGAAATGTCGGTTAGATGATTACCTCCCATAGTCTCAGTCTTAGTCTTTAGTAGAGAACCCGAATAGTTCTACAAATTTCAGGACTGTCAAATATAGTCTTTTCGCTAAGTATGTAACTCATCTAGTTCCATCAAAAATAGGATTGTCAGACACTCACTCAGCAAATTGCATATCATTTGTCAGTTATACCAGTTATTAGTAATCCATGTTATTAGTAAACTAAGAATTCAGAATCCTTATGACTTCAGCTACAGTTATGTATTTATGTATGTATTCTCACGCAATCATGTTCATGTTATTCAGTGAGTTATAGTTCATGCTTACGAACCCTTGTATTTAGCCTTACCTCACTTTGCATGGCAGTATATTCACACGTACTAACGCATACTTTTCTTTTGTGCTATGGTGTTTTATAATATAGGTTCAGACGTATGGACCCTAGGGAATTCTTAACGATTCATACATTTAGCCAGAAGCAGTGTACTAGTAGTGATTCCTCATTATTCAAGGATATTCCTTTATTTCATAATCTCATTAGATTCTGAATTTCAGTAGATGGAGTTAGTTGGGGGATTGTCCCATCAACTCCTTATTTAGATAGTTCAGTTTAGAGGCTTTTCAGACTAGATGTTCAGACTGTATTCAGTATTTCAAATTCTGATGTTTTTTCACACTTTATAACTTTCTTTTCATCATTATTATAGTTTTGAACATTATGGCATTTCATCCTATTATTCTGCATTATACAGTGTTATTATTCAGATATTGTAGCAAGTACTAATCATGGGTTAGCTTGTGGCCCTTTGAAATTATGAGCACTGCATAGTATCTGGGGTACCATACTCCGGGCATTACAAACTTGGTATCAGAGCTTAATGTTCAACAGTGTCCAAGAAAGTTTGAAAAGCCGCATCTAGTAGAGTCTTGTGAATGGGTGTGTAGCGTACCACATTTATATAGAGGAGGCTATAAAATGTTTTAGGAATAGTTTCACGTCTTTCAGTATTTATGTCATGCAAGAAAGCATGAGCTCTCGTTAAACTCTCTTTCTAATCCTAGTTTCTCTTTTGGTTAAAGAAAAAGCCTCCAAAGAGGACAAAGGGATGAGGAACGGGAGATCAACTAGCCGCTCAGCCTAACCAGCCCAATCCTTTGGGCGATCATGTCTCCCATGCTGAGTCAGAGCAGCATTCACCATTCTATATCATTCTGTATCAGCCCAAAATGATTGCCCAGCTACTAGTCTGGCCAACCTAGTGGCCAATACTACTGCGGCCAATATTTGGGACTTCACCCGAATGAACCCTTTAACTTTTTCTGGGTCTAATTCAGATGAGGAACCTCAAGAGAATATTGTTTAGGTATAAAAAATTATTAAAATTATGAGGGTTACTGCTAGTGATAGTGCTGAGGTAGCTATATATCAGTTGCAAGATATGGCTCACACTTTGTTTAAATAGTGGAAACAAGAGAGGGCCATTGATACAGGGCCCATTGAATGGGAGGAATTTGCCACTACTTTTCTAGATAGATTCTTTTCCCTAGAGCTAAGAAAAGCTAAGGTGTTAGAGTTTATCAATCTAAATCAGGTCAATATGATAGTGAAATAGTATTCTCCCAAGTTTACTCAATTAGCTAGATACACTCATAAGGTGGTAGATAGCCGACCCTAATGAGTAAGTTTGTGTCTGGGCTGAAAGATAGTATGGTCAAAGAGTGTAGGACCGTGATGTTGATTAGTGAGATGGACTTTTCTAGGCTAATTATCCATGCTCAGTAGATAGAGGAGTAGAAGACTAAGGAGAGAGAGAATTAAAATAAGAGAGCTAAAATAGGTAGTTTAAACTTTGCCAACCTAACACAGAGGGTGGGAATCTTTCTCAGTTCTACCTAAAATCTTCAGTTCCAGGTACATGTTTAGCTAGTGCCCCTGTGTGAAAATTCAGAGATGGTTATAGAGATAGGGTCCTAGGCTCTAAGTCTCAGGGTAGTGTCAGTAGTACCCGAACCAATCTTCTTTTCTAGAATTATGGTAAGAACCATCAGGGTATTTTCTGAGTTAGTAGTTATATTTGTTTAGTATGTGGCAAGCTAGGCCATAGAGTCAGAGTTTGTCCACAGTCAAGTTCTTAGAGTCAGGAAAACCATCCTCTAGCTCAGTCCAATCACCTGAATAAGCAGGGTGCCACATGTGGGCAACGTTTCAAAAAACTCTACACTCTTTAGACTCGACAGGATCAGGAAAGTTCTCCTGAAGTGGTCATTGGTATGTTCCAAGTTTATCACTTACATATTTATGCTTTTCTAGATCCACGAGCTTCTTTGTCTTTTGTTACTCCATATATAGCAGTTGATTGTAGAGTCAATCCCAAAATTCTAGCAGAGCCCTTCTCCGTTTCTACCCTAGTAGGTAAATCTATCATAGCCTGGTGGATATATAGGAACTATCTAGTTATGATATCTCAGAAAGTCACTTCAGCAGATTTAGACGAATTAAAGATGACTGATTTAGGAATTATTATTGGCATGGATTGTATTCATTCTTTATATGCCTCATTGGACTACAACAATAGAATTGTCCAGTTCCATTTCCCAAATAAAACCGTCCTAAAGTGGAGGGCTAGTACTTTACCATTTAGGGCCAGCTTGTTTCTTACCTTCGAGTGTGAAAAATAATATCTAAGGGATGTGTCTATCACATTGTACGAGTAAAGAACTCCAGTTCAAAAATCCCTACTCTTGAATTAGTGTTAGTAGTATGTGAATTCCTAAAGGTCTTTCTTGAAGATCTTTCCAGAGTTCCTCTCGAAAGGTAAATTGATTTCAGAATTGATCTTCTCCTAGATACTCAGCCCATCTCTATCCCACCTTACATAATGGCTGCAGCAGAACTCAGAGAATTAAAGGAACAGTTAAAGGATCTCTTAGATAAGGGATTATTAGACATAGTGTGTCCCATTGGAGCACACTAGTTTTATCCGTGAGTAAGAAACATGGGTCTTATTGAATGTGCATAGATTATCGTTAGTTTAACAAAGTTTTGGTCAAGAACAAGTATCCACTCCCCAGAATTGATGACTTATTTGACCAACTTTAGGGTGCCAATTATTTCTCTATGTAGACCTCATATCAGGCTAGCATCAGCTCAGAGTCAGAGAAAGTGACATCCCAAAAATAGCTTTCCAAACTAGGTACGGTCACTTACAATTCTTAGTCATGTCCTTTGGTCTTACCAATTCCTCAGTAGCATCTATGGACTTGATGAACCATGTGTTCAAGCAGTACTTGGACATGTTATCATAGTTTTCATAGTTAATCTCCTGGTTTACTCCTACAGTGAACATGATCGTCCAGACTATCTTAGAATAGTATTGTAGACTTTCAAAAATCATCAATTATTCACCAAATTTAGTAAGTGAAAATTTTAGCTAAAGTCAGTATCATTCCTTAGCTATATAATTTTTGATGATGGCATTTGAGTTGATCCCTAAAATACCAAAGTAGTGAGAAACTGACCCAAACATATCTCTTCATCAGATATTAGGAGTTTCTTGGGTTTTGCTTGTTTGTATCTCAAGTTTGTTGATGGATTTTTGTCTGAAGCATCCACCATGTCCATATTGACTCAGAAAAAGTCAAGTTTCAGTGATTAGATTCTTGTGAGAAGAGTTTTCAGGAGTTAAAGACTCTACTTACCTCATCCCCAGTCTTAGATTTACTAGATAGTTTAGATGGCTTTGTGATGTACTGTGATGTATCCAGAGTAGGTTTGGGTTGTCCTCATGCAGTATGGTAAGGTCATAACCTATTCCTCCAGACAACTTAAGCCGCATGAGAAGAGCTATTCTAGTAATGATCTTGAGTTAGTAGATGTAGTTTTAGCCTTAAAGATTTAGAGGCACTATTTGTATGGGGTGCACATTGATATGTTCACTGACCATACAAGCCTCTAGTATGTGTTATCTTAGAAAGATTTAAACCTCCGTCGGAAAAGGTGGTTGGAGTAATTGAAAGACTATGACATAAGTTTCCTTTATTATCTAGGCAAGGCCAATGTAGTGGTTGATACTCTCTGTAGATTGTCTATGGGTACTATTGCTCATGTTGAGGGCAGTAAGAAAAATTTAGCCTAGGAAGTACATTAGTTAGCCTGAGTAGGTGTCCGCTTAGTCGACTCAATAGAAGGTAATGTATGGGTGTAGAGTAGTTCAGAATCTTCTCTAGTTTTCGAGGTAAAGGAGAATTAGGATAGAGATCCCAGTATGCTCAAGTTTAAAGAATCAATCAAAGATCATAAGTTTGACATTTTCTCCCAAAAGGGAGATGGTGTTCTTCATTATCAGGGTCGTCTATGTATGCTAGGTGTTGATGACTTAAGGTAGCGAATTCTTGCAGAAGTGCATGGTGCACGGTACTCTAATCATCTAGGGTGCACTAAGATGTACCATGACTTACGAGAGATCTATTGGTAGAGTGGGATGGAAAGAGATTTTACAAGGTTTATGGATAAGTACTCGATATGTCAACAGGTTAATATTGAGCAGAATCAGTCCATTGAGGGAGATACTTGGGAAGTAGAAGTAGACATACAGACCAAGTATCCTTACCTCTTCTCTGCTAATCCATACTCAACCCAAGGTAATGGATTTCCTTAAGCTTATCAATTTCATGCTAAGATTTCCATTACAAACCTGGTATCATTTACCTTTAGATAATCAGTTGTATGTTTATGAGTCAATTCAATCATGTATTCATCTGTGAGATAAGCATGATCTATTTGAGAAACTCATTCTATCAGTACTCCTAGTCATGTATTCATGAACCAACTTAGTTATGTACTCATGCATCAGATATGCATGTTCAGTGTGATAATTCAGTACATCAGTAATATCAGTCCTATAGTCATGTCCCAGATGTTCATGTCAAGTAAGCAGATTCAGCTTACTAGTACTCTCAGTTTAGTTAGTCTCATTAGAGGATGAATGTTCCCAAAGGGGAGATATTGTAAGACTCCACAAAATTCCTAGCTTAATTTAGTCTTGTAAGCTTGTTAAAGGGTCTCAAAGATAGAAAATTCTAGCTAAGTATTCAGACTTCATTTATTATTAGGCCTTCAATAATTGGAAATCTTATTTTGCGACCTTAAAGTCCTTTAAATGTCTATATTTTAGTTATTTAATAATCAGGAAGGTCAATAGGTGTTCCCAGATAAGTTTTGGATTTTTCGGAGATCGTTTGAAGCTACATTGAAATCCTAAAATAGTGTACCAACATTATCTTGGCGAGCCACTTCATCTATCGTGTTGGTTAATATTTTCTACAGCTAACAACATTAAATTCCAGTAAGTCATCCCAATCTTGGCGCGATGTATTGGATAACACATCGGTGCCATTGACGCGCCGCGTCAACCTGTGCTTTGGCAATCCATTTTTCACCCATAAAAATACCACGTTCTAGGGGGTATTTAGGTATTTTTACCCCGACTCTCAATTCCCAAAACATGAAATTTAATACCCTATGAAGAAATAAACTCATTCTTACTTAATTTCTCTCAAGAAAAAGCCTTAGGGCTTTTAAATTTCAAATCAAGAACTCAAGATTCCACCATTAGTTTCAAAAAATTCTTCAACAAGGTACGTAAAGTGTTCATCCAAGGGTTTCTTCCACCCTCAGAGTTCAAGAAACTTCTTTCAAAAACATGAATTGTGATTTCTATGTTGTGGGTTTGAATATAATCATCTTGATGTTGTGGAATGGGTTCCAAGTTGAAATCATTATGTGTTTCTTGATATTATCATAGCATGTAATTTGAAATTTCATTCTATTATATTAAAACCCTTGAATTATGAAGTCATGATGTATTAGTATTGTTGATCATACCCAAGTATAAAGCTATGCCAACAGTGTGTTTGATAAAATGCTAAATTGAGAATATGGTGCTTTTGTGATCGTTTGATGTTCTAAATGATGAACTTATATTATACCCACATGTTCACAATGTCTTCCATGTTAAATATATACCTTGTATGTGTTTGAAGAATTCCTCATAAGATCATATTGTGAGTTATTTACTATTTTCAAGTATTCAAGAATTGTCATGCCTTATTATTTTCATGCTATCAAGTCCTAGGGGTATTTAATACTCGATAATTTAGTTGTGTGTCTAGAGCCAATGTTACTTACAGAACAATCTCAGTCATTTCATGATAAGTAGTACTCTATTTCAGTTATACAACTAAGAAAAACTAAGTAAACTCAGTAATATCAATTAGATAACAGAACTCAGCAGTATTCCGCCAGTTAACGAAATAAAGTAAACTCAGATTAGTTCAGTAAATTAGTACAATCAGTAACAGATTAGTCCAGCCTAGTATGAACTAGGAAATTAGTTAATGTCTATTCATTTGGGAATAGGATTCAACACCAATTAAACCCAAGGATGAGGACTTACCTGCCAGTATAGGGTGTGATCCTTAGAAGAAGCGTTTTTGTTCCAGAACTATGTAGTCAGCGTAGGTTGAGACATTAAAACCTGCTAGTTAAGGGTTGATGAGGTAGCTTAAACTGACAGTTGAGGGTCCTACAATTCTCATTTGATAACCTGCTAGATGAGGGTATCTCTTTATGGTCTTTACCACTTACACCCCTCTAATTGGGCTTACAGGTTGGACCCAAATCTATTTATAAAAAAGGCATGTCAATTTGATGATTACCTTAAATAGTCTAAGTCTCAGTTTTCAGTAAAGAACTCAGATAGTTTTAAATATTTTAGGAATATCAGATACAATTACTCAACTTAGTACGAAACATAGCTAGTTTTATTAGAAATAGGACTGTCAGACACAGTCACACAACAAAAAACATATCAGTTATTAGTTATACCAGTTATTAGTAATCCCTGTTATTAGTAAACTAAGTATTCAGAATCCTTATGACTTCTGCTACAGTTATGCATTCATGCATGTATTCTCACACAGTTATGTTCATTTTATTCAGTCAGTTATAGTTTATTCGAATGAACCCTTGCATTCAGCCTCACCTCAATTCGCGTACCAGTATATTTACCCCTACTAATGCATACTTTGCTTTTGTGCTATGGTATTTTATACCATAGGTTCAGACATACAAGCCCCAGAGTATTCTTAGTGGTTTAGACTTTTAACCAGCAATAATAGACTAGCAGTGAGTCCTTATTATTCAAGTATATTCTTTTATTTGATAATCTGATTAGATTCAGCATTTTAGTAGATGATGTAGTTGGGGGATTGTCCCATCAACTCCTTATTTAGACTGTTTAGTTTAGAGGCTTTTTAGAATAGATGTTCTGATAGTATTTCGTATTTCAGATTCTGATGTTTTATCAAACTTTATAATTTTCTTTTCATCAGTATTACAGTTTTGAACCTTACCATTCATGGGTTAGCTTATAGTTCTTCAAGATTATAAGCATTGTGTAGCGTACAGGGTAGCAGACTCGGGGCATTACATTATTATTGGCTAACTTTGACTTGTCATTGTCTTGATGTTATTTGGGTTATTATAGATTGTTTGACCCAGTCGACTCATTTCATTCCAATTTAGATGACCTTCAGTTCTGAAATATTGGCCTAAATTTATTTTTGAGAGTAATTTCATTTATATGGGTGCCCATTTCTATCATATCAAACAATGGTTTTTTTTACTTTGAAATTTTAGTAAGAATTCAAAGAGGTGTTCGGTAATCAAGTTGATTTGAGTATGGATTTTCATCGCAAATTGATGGAAAGTTTGAGAAAAATATTTAGGTGCTTGAGTATATGCTCTGATTCTGTGTTATTAATTTTGGAGACCAGTGTGATCAACACTTAGTATTGGCAGAGTTCGTATACAAGAACAACTATGATTTGAGTATTGAGATGATGCCTTGTGAGGCTTTGTATGGTAGGAGATGTGATTCTCTGAAAGGATGGTTTGAGACTTATGATGTTAGACCCAGTGGCATATCTTTTCTGTAGGAAACATTAGACATGGTTTGGGAAATTTAGGATAGGCTGAGAGAAGCCAAGAGTAGGAAGAACGCCTATAACGATAGTAGTCTCCATGTCTTTAAATTTTTATTTAGTGACTGTGTATTCCTTCATGGTTTGACTATGAGAGGTGGTATGAGATTCAGAAGAAAGTATAAGATTAGTCTTCAGTATATTTGTCCTTTTGAGATTCTCCATGCAGTAGGCGAGGTGGCCTATAAGTTAGCCCTAACTCCTAGTTTTGTTGTTGTTCATTCTATTTTCCATGTACCCATGTAGGAAAAGTATATTCCTAATCCATTTTATGTGCTTAGTTAGTGCTCAGTCTAGTTATATGAGCAGTTGACCTTTGTAGAAGCGCTCATGCTTATTTTGGCAAATGATGTAAGAAAATTATATACTAGAAAGATACCTATAGTTAAGGTTTAGTAGAGGTACCACACAGTGGAGGATTCCACTTGGGAGAAAGAGAGTGAGATGCAGGCCTATAAAAATCACATGTTTGAAATTTCTGGTATTTTTTCTTCATCTTCATCTTTTCTAGATAAAAGGTCCTTTGTAGTTGATGTTGTAATGATCCTTCAAGTCATTTCTCATAATCCCACTTATTTTCACTGTTAGAACTTCCCTATAGCTTCCCAAAGTCATTTATGACTTTCTAGAATTGGTATTTTTGTTGCCGAATATTTGAATTGGTTTTTTAGAACCATTTCCATATTTTGACGTCTTCACTTGTTCCAAATGGCAACCAAGTGAAAAACACAATGAAATGATATCGGATGCAAATTCTGTCTGAGCTAGTAACTCATAAATATAAATTTTAGTCTAGGTAGACCTTTGGCTCATGTCCCGCTACACCCAAACTTATTTAGACCCATTGGTCTAGAAGTTGATAAATAAGAAATTTTGGTAGGGGCCTTTTTTTCTAAAATTGACCCCGAATGGAAAATATGACTTTTCTAACTTATTCAGAATATTGTAATATGGGTTTTTGCATATTTTATTTGCTCATATTGGATTACAAATTCATTTAGAGGCATTTGCCGAAACATAGAATTTATTCTAAGTTTAAGCCATCATCTTGGTGTAGCTGAAGGTTTCACATTAGCGAATGACGTATCATGATTGCGATGTGATAATCATAGATTGCATGCTTGTAATCTCATCAACTGAATACTAGGGAAGGGGAAATTAAATGCCCTTTTTTGTAAAGAATTGGCTATTTTAATAAGGCTTTGAGTCCCATAAAACCTAATAGAGTGTGTGGTCTACAAATTAAGTCTTGGGTGTTTATTGGGAGCTCAAATAACTTGTAAATTCAAGGTTAGAAGTGAATCTAATGAATGAAACCTTTATTTTAGGTGTTGAATTCGTTAGTATTTGATCCAAAGCACTATTGTCTTGAGGGCATCATTTTGGCCCAATCAAGCTTTATAACACTTTATTTTTTAGGGATATAAGTATCTAATACTATTTGAACAATGGTTTGGTGTCGAAAACTAGTTTTCCATCTATTGAACCCATTCAAATAGGTTTTGGTGTCATTTTGCACTGAAGCACAATGGTGCAATATGAGTACTGATATTCTAGTAATAACGCCTAGATTGATCACTGGTAGGTTAAGCTTTATTATGTTATTATTGTGATATGTTGTTAATATAAGAAGGGGTTTTAGGTGTTGGAATGGTAGATGGTAGTGTTTGTGATTAGTTGAACCACTTAGGATAGTGGACTCATAAAGTGTGATATTTGGCTTATAGTCTAGAATCTTAAATAGTTCGATTTGTTATCTCATGAATATCATGAGAATGGTCTAGTTTTTCTAGTTAAATAGGAGTGACCTTGTTCACTAGAATGGGCCGATCTCAGTACCATTATATGTGGGTGGTATCTCAGGGGCATAATCCTACCATGGGTCAATCTCAATGTTCATATATAGGTGCAACTCAGTGGCGTAAGCCTAGCATGGGCCGATCCCTATTTATCTATTTACCATTGATCAGCTCGTCATTTGCATTACATGGTTTACAAATATTATTAAGTAATATAGGTAAAAATGAAAAAAATAATGTAATGTACATTGTCCCACAAAGTATATATAAAGGTGGTCTACTTGTACTACTTATACATTTGTATCTAATTTCTATTGAGCTTTTGTATAATGTGTTGTTACCTTCAGCCTTACTTATTCAGTACACATTTTCATAATGATGTCCCTCACAAGGGACCTGTATTTCTTGTTGCAAGCACAAGTGCTTTAGCTAATGCACCTTTCTAGTAGAAGCACAGGCTATTTAGTGACTATTGGTGAGCTCCAGGTTGATTCGACACTTTTCGAGTTTTTTACATATGTTTTGGTATTATACAGTTTTCAAGAGTAGGGCATGAGTTTATCCCAACCCTAAATAAGTCTATGAGTCATTTAGAGGCTTTTCTGATAAATGTAAAGTTAAACATTGTAGTGTCTTATATTTTTAAATTTGTGGCACCAACGACCATATCTTGTATGTATAGTTTTGCACTTGAATGCGTAATTATTCTCAGTAATGTACAATATCATATTGTTAGAAACTTTAGTTTTCATAGTTACATGCATAATAAGTACAAGGTTATGGATTGGATAATGTAATACCCTGCAAAGTTCTCTCCAAGTCTGAGCCTTAGAGCGTTTTCGAAAAAACAAAAAACCTGAGTGTAAAAGTTTTAGAAATATATTATGAAGTATGAAACACTTTAAATCGTGTTGTATTTCTATAATTTCAACTTTTTGTTATGTAGAGCATTGAATAAGCTTTCCATTTATTCCAACTTTATCAAAATCTGACATCGGACGAGGGAGTTATGGCCGTTTTACTAAATGGTGTCGGAATTGCCCTAGTTTGACAGTCGACCTGGCAGACCGCCAAGACCTTGGTGGACCATCAAGTGTCTCGTCAGGCCAAGACAGAACATCTCATTTCTAGCCTTCGAGTGATAGACGATCTAGTGGATCATCAGATTTCTGATGGACCGTCACTTTGACCGTCACGTCGAGGAAAAATATCCCAGTTTTGGTATTCGAGTGACGAACGACTTGGTGGACCGTCAGTCCCTCTGACAAACCGTCAGATCGATCTTCACAAACCCCGATCATCATTTTTCAACTCTTTTTCTTTAAAGGGCATTTTGATCTTTTCCACTCTTTCCCCAACCTCTATAAATACCCACTTAAGGGTTGAAGGCCTTATTTCTTTTCTCTTATTTCACCCAAAAACTAGGGTTTTTAAAATCAAAAATTCTCTCTTCTTTCAACAAAAATTTAGAGATAATCAAGAGCAAAAATCAAGAATTCTTTTGAAGGCTTCCAAGAAAGAGTTTCCCCAAGTACGTAGAAGTTGATTCTTGGGTCCCTTTCATCCAAGAAGCTCAAGTACTTTTTTGTCTAAACCTCTAAGATTTATGTTTATGAATTTTTAATGATTCTTGTGAGTTGAAATTGATGTTCTTGCTATGATTGAGTTGTGGTTCATGTTTGTCTACAAGATTATCAAGCCATAGCCTTAATATGTGGTATTTGTGTGGTAAATGGACTATGTACTTGGTGTTGATGTTGAATG